>NC_092863.1:87548551-87596161 GCF_032062135.1 Pyxicephalus adspersus
AAACACATTATATACACATGTACACATATATATATATATATATATATATATATATATATATATATATACATACTATTTTTATTTTACCTTCTATGTCCTAATTGAGCATCGGTGCCATTGTATGAATAATATTACAGATATTATCCTGAAATATTAGCTGCAAAGATTTGGCCATGTTCTCTGTACAAGGTATAGCTTACAGCCTTTGCACAGATTTATGGAGAGAGTAGTTTGCTCCAGCAGGTGTCAAATCTACGTGACACTTTATACAGGTTGATGTGTGGTACAGACATACAGGAAGGGCTGCTTTATGAAAAAATATAGTATTCTCTTGTATGAGCCTCAAAATACTTATTACAAAGTTTGAAAAGGTTTCATTAAACATCAGGTAGAACTAAATAAATAAATGCAAATTTTAGGATATACAAACATAAAAGTGTATAAAATACATATCAGGTGTAATAATACAAATATTGTTACAGATCTCTATCTGTCTATATACAGTCACATGATCACACATATCCCTGTACTTTGTTAATGAAAAACAAAATAGGAAGCCCCCTCGGAGCTCCGGTTGCATCCAGAACTCAATTGCATCTCCCAGATTTTATCCACTTGAGCTGCCAAGCAGACTCCTGCATGCCCATTACATTTTGTTGATTAGAGCCAAAAAACCACCCTTTCCTGCAGTGCACGAAGCCTGCTCTCATTTGGTTTCCTCAGTGGCTGGCTTCTTTCGCCAAATACTTTCAAAATGGGGCAGACCATGTGGCTATAAACCAGGAATCGGGCGGAGGAAAAAAATAAGTAAAAATTAAAAAAAAAGGAAAAAAAAAAAAAAGCAATGTTGTCATCATCAGCGATCGGATAGAAATGCCAAAAACAATTTCATCTCCCTCAAGTAATTTAGTGCTTTATTTCGTTATTTTGCCCTGCATCTGCTTTGACTTTTTGTTAATTTAATCACCTACGATATATCCTGTTTTGTAAATTGTTTAATAGAAAGCATATTGAACTGTAACAATGTATAGTGGTGCACTGAGCAGTGATGCTTAATTTAAAATATATTAACTCAAGGCTGCTGTACTTACCATGATGCCATCATCAACTTCTATCAATTGAAAGCTTTCTCTCTGCAGCACTGTACTACAGGATATATGTGTATGAAATTTAATATAAATTACCAAATGGATAACAGAGATTATGGGCCTGTTATTATCCTATATTTTTCTCCTAATTTCCTTAAAAGATCATTCATTTTTTTTTTACGTTAAAAAAAAAAAAAAAAAAAGAACTTGCATTTTCAGGGTTTATTAAATAATGTTTAATTCTGACTTTTACTATCCAAGGAAACACGTGTTCAGAGCAATCTGTTTCCTTGTATGAATGCTTTCCTGTCTGTTTAACAAAAAAGGAAAAAAAAATTGCAACACACTTTAGCCCGTGTAACCAAAAGGTGATCATAAATATCTCTAAATAGCATAAAACAGATACGAAAGACATTAACACTCTTAGAATGCTAAAGCTGCATCAGAAAAAAAAAATTCTAACAGATGCTCCTGGGTCAAAAAGTGAAATGTGTGTTTCCTGAAGAAAAGAAAATTCTCTTCAAATTCATAAATGAACTGTTAGTGAAGAAACGAGGTGTCACTCCACACAAACTATACAATCTCTTAAGAAGGAAACAAGGGTTTTATTAATCTAAAGTGTGCTGGGAAATACAGGAACACAATAAGGCTTGCTTTACGTGAGCCCGTGTAATGTAGAGAGTTCTAGACTGTTGCGAACCATCTGCCCTAATGGGGGTAAATTAGTGTGCGTTCAGTGTAAAAGGAAGAGACATTTTCCAGCTTTTAGAGACATTATTTACTTAATAATGGATTGTTTTTCTTTGCAACAAGTTAGAAACGGCTGATTGGGGAACTATCACCCGGGGTTCCAAGGTAGTCATGTATGCGTCTAGACCGCAGAGCTACAAAGTCAACGTCATGTAGGTGATATACGGGAAAAAAAAAAAAAAGGACTACAGATGGCTGATTACTGTGCAGGAAATACAGATTTGAGCATCAGCCTTGTTCTTCAACTTAAAATACTGCAGAGCGGTGAGAAAAAATAATTTATTACCTGCCCCGATTGTAATATGGCAATTCAAACATTTTGAGTTGTTCTACCTTATGTTTTTAACTATTTAGCTTTTTTTATAGGAACTAGGGGTCAAATGCCTTTTTTATTACTACAAAAAAAAAATATACATATATGTGTTTCCTGAGCAACAACATCTCTCAATCTAAATCTACTCTAAGCATTACAAAACACATAAACTACAATTTTTATTTGTACCCTTAATAAGCCCATGCTGGTCTTTCCAAACACCCCCGATAATTTAAAAAGGATATATTAAGAAAAATTGTTGGTAAACGACTGCAAATGTTAAAAGCCATGTGTTAGATGATCAGTGTAGTGATCATTGGTGTCACTACTTACAACCTGCCATTTACAACTCAATTTTAGGGACAAAGAAGAATAAAAAAATACATAAAGCCTATGCTGAAAACATATGGATATATAAATGACACAGAAATTAATCATCAAGGTCCAGTTAGGTTTTTGGCATACAGAAAATCATGAAATAAAAAAAGCTTCATGATGATCGTCTATCAGGAAGGGTGCCAAAGTATAACATAAATCGTACGTACATGTGTGCCCTCAATATAGTGATCAGTTTTTTTGAGTGTTATCTACTCATTTCTTGTTCTTTCAAAAATACATCCCAAAATTCCAAGCAATTCAATTAAGTATATCTTAATACAGGGTCACCATGCCTAATATACTGGTCCATGCACTGCACAAGGGGTCTGCCTGGCACTATATTGATTCAACTGATTGGTGAATTAATTCTTTGTTTTCTTGTGCCATTTGATGGCTTTAGAATTTTCCTCTCACTGAGCCTGATTTATTCAAGCTCTTCAAGGCTGGAGAAGATACACTTTCATCAGTGAAGCTGGGTGATCCAGCAAACCTGGAATGGATTTCCTCAAAGTAATTTTGAATCCTGGACCAGATCCGTTCCAGGTTTGTTGGATCACCCAGCTTCACTGATGAAAGTGTATCTTCTCCAGCCTTGAAGAGCTTGAATAAATCAGGCCCACTGTGTGAACAAATCAGAGCTTGTCGAAATGACTCCTTGGACTTCAATGAGAAATGGTAGTCCAACACAATAATGAACATTCTAGAATTTTGGTAACTGTATAGAAAGCGAACCTCAAATACAAGACAGTGCTGGCCAGACCGGAGATTGCTCTGGTTTTGTAAAATGGTCATCGCATAAAGACTACGAACTTTCTAACCAAAAAATTGTATGCAGGGGGAAAAAAAATAAGGAAACTGTTAATATAATATAATATTGATACCTTCTGGGTGCAGAAAAATGTACATGTGTGTGAATGGTCCCTAATTTAAGGTGGCAAATCATAGCTGAAAACCCATCTCCCCTTGCTTTATAATAAGGGGTGGCTCAGTAGGAAAGTCAGTGGAGGTTTGAGATGCATAGGACTTTGCTCAAGGGCCACAGCAAGCCAATTAAGTTTCCAATTCATGCAAAAACATATTTTTCAACTCATGGGCGAGAGAGAATTGAACTCCGTTCTGTCCGCAGGCTAGGACACACAGTAGCAGGCCCCAGCACCATCCTATTCACTTGGATATAACTACTTTAGGAATACAGTTCACTCTTACAAAGAACTTTACCCCTTCCTGTGATTTTTTTTTCAGCATAAATCCCACACGCCTGTAAGATCTTGTTTTTAATCTTTTATAGAGCAACATCTGCACCGCAGTGCATATAAAGCGAAGTTATAAAAATGAAATGGTGGTTTTTGATCCAAATGTTCCCTTTCAAGTTTTTTTTTTTTTTTTTTTTAGCTGCCCCAGAAAAATTAAAATTGGTGTCACCTGTCTGTTTTAGGAGAATCAATTTCACCCACTAGCCTATAAAGTTGCACAGTACAACATAGTAAAAGTGAACCTATCATTTTTGCATTCTTTTAGTCACCTGTCATGCAGCCAACATTAACAAAATAGCTACATGACAACTGCTATAACTGCATGCCAATCAGCTCCATAGCCTGAACAAGCTCTATCAGTCCCACAAGATCGTATGGCATGAACTATGAGACTGCTCCCTTGACATAGGTAACTTGACCAAGAACAGGATTTTATTTATTTTTCAGCGCTTTCATAAACACTATATTGCAGCATAAAGTTTAAAAAAAAATGCAAATGTTGATGTTGGGTCCCCTTAAAAATGGCCAGCTATATCATAGTGATCCCATATTGACTGCTGTTCATATATATATATATGCAGTTTACATATGTGTGTGCTGGAATAACCAGACACAAAAGTCCCGATCAATTGTATATTTGTACATACACACCTATCTGTCTCCTTCTTTACAAGTAAAAGTAAAATGATTTAGTTAAATCAAATAAATATACAACTGCATGACTACTGTAAGAAAACAGTGATGAACATTAGGTTACTGTACTTTTGTTTTGAACATCATGTATCTTGTAAATGTCTACATATTACAGTGCTGTAGTACCCTCCATTGTTCTGCAGAGGGAGGAAGAGTTCAAGTAAAGATGACAAATGCAGCTTTGTATGAATACAGCTGCAAGTTTCACCCACAGAGCTTCTCTCCAGCAATGTGCATACAGGGAGCAGAAACTACCTGATGATGTGAGTATAAAGAACCACTTAAAATAAATCAGTTTTAAATAACATAAAATACATGGTGTGGAGAGAGAGGAAGAAAGTGATCAAGAAGAGAAGAAAACAAATGAAAGAAAATAAAAAGATGGTGGAGAAAAATAGGGAGAAGGCGACAGAAAAAGACAGAAGAAAGAAGAGAAAGGGAGGAGAGAAAAGAAAGGTGTACCAAAACCCTAAAGAAACAAACAATGAAAACTGAAATAACTGTCCCTCATGTGGAACCAAATCCTTCAGTCCCCTTTCTTGTTTGATGTATAGACCTAATGTACTATGTAACATGCATTTTCAGCCACTTGTTTTCCCCTATGAGGGGAGATTTCCCCTCAATTTCTGTCTAAAGATTTAAAGGGGAAATGAGCAGAAATCTTTTCAGAATGAACAGAATTTTCACACCAGAGAGATTTTCTGCTACTGGGATAACAAATCCAAATCTTTCCCAACATTTTTGTCCTAGTGACAGCAAACACCAAGACAAATAAAAGGGATGAATCCTCCCAGGGGGACGCAAACAGGAAAAGAAGCTTGACAAGACATCAAACCTTTCCTGCTTTTATCCAAAAATTTCTTCATGTACACTTTACCTTCAAAGTGTTATTTTACATGAAACAATTCATTAACCCTAAATGATTCCAGAAAACAAAAAATGACAAACAGCTCTTTTGGATTTAATCAATGTTCTTCTTATGTAACTAAGGATGTGGTGGGGTGGGGGGGCATCTGATATATTTTGTGTTGATAGGTGATCCAAAGTATGTACAACCTGAGCACCAATGGTGCTCAAAAGAAGAGAAGGACAGAAATAATATTACTAATATGGTTTACTAGGGGATATTAGGAAATGTAATAGGGTTTTTTCTTCAATTGGCATTGTGTGCACAACTACAAGTCTTTGACTTAAGCACAAACCAAAAAACACTATAACAATCTTACATTTGCATTTATCAATGAAGCCCAAAGGCACTGTCTGCAGGCTTTTATCATACAAAGAGATGCCATCAGCACTATTGGTAAACTTGAACCCATGTATCAAACTGACACGTTCTGAGAATACACTGGTGGGGATCATGGCAAGGTCGCCAACACTACCTGAGCGCCACTGCAGCACCCAAACCCCTTAAGTCTCTATCCGCCCAGTTCTGTATACAAGCATTAAAGTAAGAAATAATCACCACTTGCATTAACATACCCATAGACCAGATCGAAAAATGATCTCATGACTATGGCGCTGCTGTCTGGTCACTATTTTAAACCATGCTAGCAGTGCCCCACAGCACTTTTCCTCACCTCCACATGCCCTTTAATTCACTAGAACAAAAAGAACCTACATGACAAGAATACCTATGAGGATATCCTCTATGCTAACACTGAATGATGGTGTAATCCACCTTTATAATCATAATGTCAAGGAAACCAATTCTACATATATGGCATGTTATGATCTATAAAACACGTGATGTACATGCAGGTTTGATGGTGATATCTTGAGTTATTCTGAAACTCAAACTTGGAGAAGTAACATATTTGTAAAGCATTATTACTTATACTAAGGATCCCTTTCAGAACCAGCAAAATAATTTATCTTCCAAGGCAATCCAAAAAGCACTGATGCTGTACTAAAATTTGAATTAGTTTTAACCTACATGATTTATAAACTAGTGGCCAGAAAGAAAAATTCTCTGGCTTGCAGTGTTCTGCTTTACAAATGTGTTTTCTGTTTTTGATTGCTTGATATGTGGGTAGAGCTAAATAAAAGTTGTCACAGGTGTGATAGGTCTGTCCTTCTGAATCATCCAAGTATTTTTTGCGGCTCTCCATTTTATGAAATACACATAACAAAGTGCAGTGCGGAGTAATAACTGTGTAGAGTTGTAACACCTCTCTATTTTAATTGCAGCCCTCTGGTACATTTTTATAATGCATGTAAATCAAAAACCTTTCTATGCCCAACCTTACATAGTTGTCCTAAATGATATTTAAATACCTGAGGAAAAAAATGTATATATTGCCGTTCACCAGGCTTTAGATACAATAGCTGCGTTGGTTTCCAGGCTAAAACATTTTTAATAAATACAGAACATAGCTGTTATTCCTGCCAGAAATGCCATGTACTTGTCACTTCCTGTGAGCTGAACAGAAAGCACAAAAATCATATTCTTCTATAAACTACTAATCTACTGTCTTGGGGCCTTTTTTTTTTTTAACATGGGGGACCTTGTATTAACTTTTAGGTCTTCAGGAAACCCCTTGTATAATTATTATATCATCAGCTCACAGAATATTGGTGAGGTGGTCAGAGGGAAGAATGCCTCTTATATTACTGGCCATTGGGAAGAATGTCACCCTTACGGATAACCATAAAAAAACTTGGAATCTATTAAACTGACCAAAACGCTCATTGCTTAACGAACCTCTAGCCACCCCTGGAGGAAGTTGAGAAATACTGTACCAATCTCTCCGCCCCTCTATGTAATGGAAATAAAGACCTTAGACTGTATTAAAGGATTTATGATTATAGTAGGGACATTAGATTGTGAGCCCGTTTGAGGGACAGTTAGTGGCATGAGTATGAACATTGAACAGCGCTGCGTAATATGTCAGCACTATATAAATACTGGGTAATAAAAAAAAAAAAATAATACCAATATTACCGGGTGGAAAAAAAATAAATTCAGACACCCTATCAAGGTATGTTATGTTTTCATGTCGATCTGTATATGTACACATTTATTAATATTGGTAACTTTCATTTACAAAGCACCAACATATTACACAGAGCTGTACAATAAATAGGGGTTGCAGATGACGAATCTGCATAAAAGGTCTAAACAATGACACGGAAGGAGCAGGAGAGGACCCTGGCCAACAGAGCTTACAACTACTACACTAACAGGTAACGTGATAAAATTAGAGAAAGCAGACGATTACGGGTAATAAAAGCAGAAAACAATTCTGTATCCACAGTATAACATTTATTTCCCTGGAAATGTCTCTGGTTTTGGTTACTCATCAAAGTCACAAAAAATACCGTAGTTTTCAGACTACTCGATTCATGTATTAGTAGTTTCCCTCTTTTATTCATTAAAACAATATATTTATAATTAAAAAGCATTTTGTAATCTAGATGGGTAAGTGCATTACTGTAGTCCACTGCAGACCCCTAGAACATTTCTGAATGTTGGCAAGTATCCCACTACGATTCTTCCTGGCCATGGCGATCCATTGTTAATAAATAGAGACATTGAAGGCGTGCAGACTATGTTTTACATATGATGGAAAGTATAGAGATGGGGGAAGGATGCTGCACTGAATAGCGTGCACTCTGGTGTATTAATTACTGGTTACATAAAGAAACACTGATTGTATGTAGAATGGAAAGGGAAGCGAGGAGACTCGCGGCAGCTGGTAAACTCAGCTGGTCTCCCCAGACCTAATGCTGCTGCTTAGCGTCTGACATCAAACAGGGCAGGTTAGAGCCGTCGTCTGCAAACCGGTCTTTAGGAAAAATTCACACGGGCGATTATGTAAATTACATACTAAGTGCATTTTAGATGTTTTGCTGTGATGACATTGCAAGCATGAGATTTCGACATACATAACAGAAAAAGCATTTGTCAATATGCCAGAGACATCTATTAAATTGGAAAAATATTACTTTGCAGAGCAAACCAGAACACGTCCCTTTATGCCGAAATACCACACTTAACCTACCACTTCCGAGTCCATGTTTTCTTTACTTATTGCTTTCGGAAATCCTATATTTAAGGGGAAGCCATAAGGGGAATAACATGGCACCTAAACTTTAAAAAGCCCTGATGTACGCAAAGACAGGCCAAACTACCCCCTTAATATCAATAATGTAGCCCTAATTGTAAAATTGTAAAAGTCTATCTAAAGAAAGGGCCCCCAATTTTTTTGGTTTGAGGGGCCGGTTCACCGTGCTAAAACTGCTGGCCTACTAGAAATGACCACCAAGATCAGGAAGCCTTGTTGATCTCAGCAATCATTTTCTTGTACATCAACACTTAAAGTCCCTAAAACGACTGGCCAATCAAAAAGTCCCTTTTGTGCACCCACCAGTCAGACACAATTGTTCTCAAGTATTGTTTTAGTTACATACATTATAAATAATTAATTTAATGTTATGGGTATGTTATCTAAACCTTGCGCTTACTTAAATTGAACTTCAGAAGGTATCACTGGGACAGAAAGTCAGACGACATATCCTAAGCACAGAAAATAAAAACCCACTAGAGAATTTAACACCTCCATCCTCATCTATTTAGGACAAGAAAATTCACTTTTACCAGTACTGGTCAGCAATGGGGGAGGAATTCTTCCCAATGATCACCACATGAATGTACTGTGAGCTGTGGATATTGTAATTAAAGGAGGGGTTCTTTAGGATATGAAAGTTATTTCAAGGGTTCCCACGTGTTAAGAAGGTCAAGAAACACTGCCCTAGAACATGAAAACAGCCAAAAGAAACAAAAAGAATGCAGCCACATTGAAAGACCTTATGCCTCTTTCAATTACTAAAAATGGTAAAACTGCACACTAGCTCTACAGACAAACTTTTCATAAAGGGGGAAAAAAAGGAAGCATTGTCTACTATTTGTGTGTATTAAATCTATTTTCTCACCTACCATATATATTTAGCAGCTGAACAGATTGTGGAAGTAAGTGGGTGCTATATCCACCCTGTAAATGTACAAAGGGATTCTATAGACTTCGCAGCTGTGACGAGGTTGATAAAACACTTGTTCGTGTCAGCAAAAGCTGCATTTGTGAAATCTTGTAACAATGCTGAGAAAACTGAAATTAGGTGATGTGATCTGAAATAGCAACAGTGACATTGTTAGGTGTATGTCGCCTCCATTCTCTGTAACACTCCGTACTACCAGGACGCCACGAGGTCGATTTTAATAGAGATGCTACAAGATGGCAGGAGCTAATTGACAGATAGCGCCTGGTTTACTATCTTACCAGTAATCATTTATCTCTTATTTGTAGAAGATAGCGACTTTTACACTGTAGCCTGTGTAATGACGGCGTTATTAGATGCGATAGCGTGCAGACGTATGACAGCTGCTGTGTAAGCTACAAGGTGTTTTTTGTAACTTAAATGTTTTAATTGAAAAATAAAAGTAAGGTGGCAGGCATTACAATAACAGGAAAGTGGTTCACAAAAATTAGTATGTCAGGATAGATTTATGGGTGACGTGGAGTGAAGGCTTAATAAGATACAAAGACAATAGATAGATATAACCTTTTTTCAGAGAGGGTTTTCTTTTACCCTTTTGTGAGATAACAGAATGGGCATACATTATGCACGTATGTGATAAGTGCTAAAATGTAGACGTATACGGTCTCAATATTGGCTACAATGTGCCCTAATGTCACTGGTATATCCCAATCACATGTAAAATAACAAATATATGGTCAGGTATCCAGCTGAGCTCATTGTTTTGGACACATGTTGCTGACCCTAGAGATGATCAAATGAAACAACCCCAGATAAATACACTGCCCCCTCTGTATATGGCAGACAGTAAAATTTCACTGGGCCACCTATAGCTTTGATTACTTCATACACTTGCCGTTGGGTCATTTTGATACATTAAGGCAATGTCATTTATTTCTGTGCACTGTTGCATTAATTTTTGCCCAAAATCTTGTGTTGAAGATGAAAGAATTGGACCGCTGCATTAAGTCTTATCTAGCACATCCCAAAGATTCTCAATGGAGTTAGGATCTGGACTTGTGGTCAATCCATGTGTGAAAATTAATTTTGCCCCCTGAACCACTCTTTCACATTTTGAGCTCAATGAATTCTGGCATTGCTATTTTGGAATATGTCTGTGCTATCCAGGTGGAACAATTCCATTAATGGAAAAACCTGCTCATTCGGTGTTTTCGGGGAGTCTGCTGACCTGGGCACAGGCAGTGTATATGTACACACATATACACCTTGCCCCCCCCCCCCACCAAGTTTGATGTGGCTCAAAGCCCAACTGTGGTTACATGTATAATTAATTATCCATTCAGTCCTCTCTCTCTCTCTTTGGAATACAAGAAAGCGTGGGAAAGTTTGTGATGAGGAATGTGACCATCAATCACTCCAGAACCGAGGGGCTTCCACAAAATATTATTCCTCAATTATTTATTGAAATCATAACAGTATAGAATATAAGAGGGAAAATGATACGGATACTTACAAATAGCATCAAAGTACAATGTGCATTAAAAGCAATAAAAATATGTTACACCACAGAGGAAAAAATTGGGAAGCTTTTTTTTTTTTTTCAAAAAGGGACAATTGTATAAGGAATCGGGAAAGAAAACATTAATGCTGTCCTTTGAATTTCTTTTTTTTCATTTGTTGAATCTCACTTCTGCTGATCTCTTGCAGCCACATGCTACTGGCATGCACGGCTGGATGGTCTTTCTGAGGGTAGGTTACTTGGTTGTAACCACAGTAGACAATATGCATAATGTGTATTGAAATGGCCACTTGTAGTTTCCCTTGTGCTGTGATAGGGTCACAATAGGATGGAGATTGAAAGATAGGAACAGAATGTTGTCACCACTCTGTACAAATTTTCATGGCAAGCTCACAGGGTATTATTTTGTTAAATTTAAATGTAAATTTTGAAATGGGCACAATAAAGCTCATATGATGTTTTAATTATTAGGTTTACTTTTAATATAGCCACTTACACTTATAACCCAATGAGTAATTTTATCCTAAACTGCACTGCAGAATCCCCTATTGCAAGCTCAGACGTTGCTTCTTGCAGGCTCTACTGTTCTCACCATACACATATAACAGCTTTTATTAACACTTATCCCAAACAATTGTTTCATTGTGTTGTAACCTCAGACAATTAATTTTGTGACTAGTTTCGCTGTTGCTCAGACGTGCTGTATCGCAGCCAGCGGCGAGATTCCTTTAGGCCGGGTGCAATGTGTGACAGCACATAAACAGAGATGTGTAAATCTATCACAGATGAGGGCAGCAGTCCTGGAGGGTTGTCGTGTCAGATGGTGTGCTGCATCCCTGCTGTCTGATCCTGATGACTTGTTTCTGTCCAGAGACTAACTCCATCACACACAGCTATGTGGCCTGGTCATTCCTGACCCACAAGAGACCTCTACTTGTGAAAAAAGCACACCATAGGCATAATTCATTAGAGCACAATGCATGCAAGACCTTCATTAACATGCAGGGCTATTTTTTTAATGAACTTATCAACTCGGTAATGACATTACTGCATGTATTTTATTGATTTTAGGGGTATTTTCACAGTAAAAGTTTTATGTAAGGTAAAAGAAGGTCAACAGGTACATTGCTGTATCGTGGAAAATAAAGTAAAAGTGATTTTGCTCATAGCCAGAAGTGATCAGATCTCCAACGTTCACCAACATGTCCACACCTTCCCGCTCTACAGGTCTTCATTGTGATCCTGCTAGAGATATTTATTTTTTTACTATGTAGTCACCAGGGTAGGCAGAGGGGGTAAAACTCTTCAAAAGAAAACTAAGAGAAATCAGATTGACACCACCCTTTTCTGCTCTATTCAAAACTAAACTTTTTGCTAGGTATATTTGTTATATTTTTATATTTTAACAACTATTCTTTTAAACAACATTAATGAAGTTGTATCTTAAAGGACCAATCCCAGTGCAGCTCACACACCTAGCTATTTCCTTCTCCCAAATAATTAATTGTGCAACCTCATCTGCCACTGCACACCTTTTGCAAGAAAAATATCCTGGCCAATTCCTGGCCTGGTGTGCCAAGCTTGCCGTGGCCCCATTCGTTCTCATGGCTAACCTATACCTGTGGAGTTCCCTGCAATCCAGCAGAATATGGATCATACATAGGCATGAAAAGGACCACACGAATGAGTAAGTATTTTAGTGAAAGGGCAGGGGTGGTATATATAGTGTGAGGATGGGGGTATATTTAAAGTATTACTAAAAGTTGTAATGACTTAGTTGTGATGTTGTAAAGTTGTGATGAGTAAAGGATTAAGAATACCAGCCTGGCTAGTCTTATGAAAGAATTCAAACAATCTGCCTTTTAAAGTAAAAAACATGCATGTTTGCCTGGTGAAATTTTACATTTAGCCCAATTTTTCCTAAATTATCTAAACGAAGCTATGAGGCTAATTCCTAAAATTCAGGGGCCAGAGGTTATCAAGTATTGCTGACTTTCCACACTGTAACCTAACTCCTGAGTAAACTTAGTAATACTGAGTCACAGTATTGTGGACTTTTTTTCAGTTTATTTAACCTCCCTAGCGGTCTTATTTCGTGCAAATTTCCATGCAAAAAGCGGTGCAATTTTTTGCATGGAAATGTATTTTTCATTGTAGGCTATAACTCTTAGGCGTAACTCACCGATATTAAATACATTTAATAATAAACTTTAAATAACAAAATACAAAAATCTGTTCCAATTCAATACAAAATTATTTGAATTTCCCGTTGATCCGCCCACCGGCACCGACGTCACCGGGAAACCCTGGAGATCGTCGCTGAATTCCCCGGCTGGAGATCGAGGAAGAAGGACGTGTCCCCAGGACCTGTGGGGACCAGCAGGACAAGGGGGGACGACAACGGAGCAAGGTAAGTGGGTTTTTTTCAGTTTAAAGCTACCCCGAGTGTGACTCGGGACTACTGCTACGGTATTTGCAGGTAAAATCCACACTCGGGAATACCGCTTAGGGGCTTTAATAAAAAGATAGCAGGGTTCCCTATAGGTTCTCCTATATAAAAAAAACATCAACAAACACTGCTATAGAGTGCCACTTGGGACAGCTGTCATCCACATCCAAGATGGCAGAACCCAACAGCAGACTTGGGGCTTTTAGAGATCTACATTACATAGGCCTGATTTATTCAAGCTCTCCAAGACACTGTTATCAGTGAACGTGGGTGATCCGAAAAAAAACGGAATAGCTCTGGGTCCAGGATTGAAAACATTTGCTAACAAATAGCAAATGACTTTAAGAAATCCATTCCAGGCTTGCTGGATCACCCAGCTTTACTGATGAAAGTGTATACTCCCCAGTCTTGGAGTGCTTTAAAAAATCAGGCCCAGTTAATTAAAAGGTCTGGTAGTAGTGTCATTTAATACACGCCTGTATAGCAAATTTTAAAAATAGGTTTCTCCAATAAAATAGATTTATCTGCCAAAGTTACAGAAAACGAAAAGGATTTTTTTAGCATGTAATCTGAAGCGTGCAATAAACACATTAGCATTAAAATTTACAATTTGTTAACAATCTGCAGAACACTTCGTGTAATACAAAATATTCACAGCAAGAATTAGTATAAATCCATGACATAGGGGTCCAATCAGAGCTTGTAAAGTGTTAATGCAGCCTTAAACAGGTGCTAATGATTTGTGAATTTGGTATCTCTTATTGCTATTAGGGACTATCACTTCTCCTTATTTTGGAGTTCAAGTGATAGCGTTCATAGGCTAACCTGATAGACTGTAAACACAAGCATTCTGAATGCGCTTGGTTTCCTAAACTGGCATAACAAAACACTGAATCTAAAATCCACACTTTTTTATACAAAACAACAAAGAGAAACAAATATTATCTTCCTGACACACATTAGTGGTATTAGCTGCTGTAAAATGTAGAATGTACAGATAATGATCGACATGTTACTGAGGAACTGACATATGGCTTGGCGATAAGAAGCCATAACATAACAATGCATAACGATATACTGGATTTTGGTGCCCTGGTAGTTCTGAGAATGGGGCTTTCTAGACTGAAAAAAGTATCCCCCCTCCCAAGTGCTCATTGGTAACCTTAACCTAACCCTTAGGTGGACTCCAATACTTGGGACTGGAAATCCAAAATGTTCTACTGTCTCCTATAAGGAAACGGTGTGGAAATCCTCCACCTGAACAATAATTGACACTTTTACTGCAATCAGTTCTATGAATGAAATAGTTTTCATTACTTTACTGCATGTCCAATACTGGCAAGTTGCTGACAAGAGGAAAGAACTAAATTAAAATCCCAAGAATTTGGTGATGCTTTCCCATTGTCCAGCCATCAGGCTGTACTGCTTAGCGCAGTAGGTAACAGACTTGCCTGTGTTTTCTGATTGGAGTGTCTAGATCTCATCTAACTCATTGAAGCATGGTGGCTCAGAGGTTAGCACTCTGGTTTTTGCAGCACTAGGTCCCAGGGTCGAATCTTGGCCAGGGCACCTTCTGCATAGAGTCAGCATTTTCTCCCCGTGTTTGTGTGGGTTTCCTCCGGGTACCCTGGTTTCATCAAACATCCCAAAAACTTGTAGTTAGGTTAATTGGCTTGCCCCTAAAATTGATGTTGGTCTTGGTAATGATATATGAATATGGTAGTGACATTAGATTGTGAGCCCCTTTGAGGGACAGCTAGTGACATAACATTTTACAGCGCTGCGTAATCTGTTGGCGCTATAAAAATACCGTGTAATAATAATAAAATTGGTGGTAGGACGGCACGGACGGGTGATGAAAACTGGTTGGGAAGAAGGGGAAAACTGACAGGATCTCCTTAAAGAGAGATGCTAAATGTGTGAGAGATGTGCTAAATATAGAACAAATTTTGTAAAAATACCAATTGTATTGGACAGCCACCAAATATGTGATTCCCTTTAAATGTGTATGTCATAGAATTTTTTAACACATCAACCAGACACAC
This sequence comes from Pyxicephalus adspersus, assembly GCF_032062135.1. NCBI lineage: Eukaryota > Metazoa > Chordata > Amphibia > Anura > Pyxicephalidae > Pyxicephalus > Pyxicephalus adspersus. The sequence continues at coordinate 87,564,038 of NC_092863.1, forward strand.
AGGGCACAAAATTAAGTTGAAATTAAGCAAATTTGCCTGTTTATAAAAATACAGCTAAATATCGACACAAATGGCAACGCTTACATAATTTAGCAGATTTAGCCGTGGATTTTGAGAGTCTCCAAAATAACAATTTAAAACAAAACAAAACAAAAAAACACAATGCAAAGCATGTGCCAAAAATGAAAAATCGACTCTGAATAAAAAATAGAATAGCTTGCTCATTTTGAAAAGCCAATCTACAATTAGTAACTGAATCAGCAATGTATATGAATCTCAGTACTGCCAGTACAAATTCTTTAATTAAGAATATGTGCATACTAAAATAACTTTATTATATTTCCATAAATTTTTAGAGAATTTGGCAGCACGTCCCATGGTAGAATTTCTACAATAAACCCAAACAAATTAAATATTCCATGGTAATACCAATAATCATTTAGACAAACTCAGAAACCTCAATAAACACTACATAAAGGCAGATATAATGAAGAATTTGTACAGATGCTGTACTATAGCTACATGACCAGGACAAATTGAACTTGATCTCTTCAAGCTCAGCAAGAATGGACCAGATAGACTTTTTGTGGGAGAACTTGGGTGATCCAGCAAACCTGGAATTAATTCCTGATAAGGAGCTGATAAAGTGCTGTTTTTGTTAAACCAAGCAGAAGCCCACCACAAAATAACGAAATAGGAGAAATAATTGACTTTTATTGTAATTTACCAAACCAAAGTAAAATCTTTCTTACTTTTTTTAATGCTTAAAGCTAGACTGATTTTTTAGCTCAAAGACATTAGAGAACGTTTTCCTAATCTGATGACAATTTAGTGTCTAAAAAAGGTCACGTAGATTAGAAAAATTATCATTCACCAAAATTATGTCTTGTTACTGGAACTATCTAGGAGGCTGTCCCTCCTTTATCCAGTTCCCAAACTTGCTTGTGTAGTGATCCTTTTATGGGGACACCAAAAAGATTTTTTTAAATGATACCTGTACATGTACTGAAATTGCTTACTCAATATCAGTGAACTCCATAGGGTCTATTTATAAAGTGGTGAACCTGTCATTACCTGAAACAATAACTGGTGGAGAATAGTCTGGGTTCATTTCAGTGTTGTTCTCAGCCCCTTTTAGCCGGGCACACCACCTGGAATTTTTCAGTAACCACCCAGCTGTTTTTGGGTGTTTACTAAAGAGCTGGGTCACTAAATGGCTACTAATTCTGGGTTGAGCACTGCATTTGTTTCAATGGTAATAACACTGCTCAACCAAAATGAATGAATAAGCTCTAGTTCTTGTGATACAGGATTCGGAATGGACAATTTTACCAACAACAATTGTCAACAGCAATCAATCTTTATTTACACCAATGTTTTGCATTTTATATAATAAATGTAGCATTATTTTCATGAAACTTTCATTTGCCTTCTTTTTATTCATACATTTTTTTTTACAGAAATATGAGTTCTTTAAGAAGAAGTTGCTAAAATGATCCTAATGTACTTTGCTACATTTGTGGTGAATATGCTCAGTAAAAACAGAGAAGAAACATTACAGAATTTGTGAAACAAGCATATCTTGCATATTTTGTTATTAAACTGGGGGACCAAGATAAGTATTGGGCTCCCCATATGGTATGCAAAACGTGTGTAGAACGTCTACGTCAGTGGAAAAATGGAAAACTGAAAAGTTTGAAATTTGGTGTACCTATGGTATGGTGAGAGCCCCAAAACATCATAATAATTTAATTGTTATTTTTGTGCTGTAAATGTAAAAGATTTCAATCGTTACAAGAAAAACAAATGGGAGTACCCTGATTTGGGATCAGCAAGACGACCTGTGCCGCATGGTGCTGATGTTCCCATACCAGTGTTCAGTACACTCCCTGATATTCCTGTATCTGACATGGAGGTTTTACAGGGTTTGGAGTGTAATCCAGGAGTTAGCAGTGGAAGTGAATATGAAGGAAGTGTTTCATCAAACCAGCAGTTCATCAATGATTTAATACGTGACCTAAGTCTGTCAAAACAAGCATCCGAACTTTTAGCATCCAGGCTAAAAGAAAAGAACTGTCTGGGACTGGAAGTTAAAATAACTTTAACGGGTTTATAGGACACGAGAGGTGACACTCCTAGCATATTTCAGTGAAGATGGAGACTTTGTGTACTGTTGTAACATCATAGACAGTTTTCATAGACAGTTCCACTCGAAGTTTGAAATCTGTTTTACTACACAAAGGCAAAAATTGGTCACTTAACAAAACGAAGAAGAATATGAAAATATCCAAATGGTCTTACAAAAGCTTTGCTATCATGAACACCAATGGTCCATATGTGTTGATTGAATTAAAAGTAAGAATCTTTGATGGACCCCAGATTCGGAAACATAAGAAGTTAAATGACTAATATTGAAGTTTCTGCCTGGCACAGCTATGTCATGGTTGTCAAGAGCTTTTTGGGTAACCATAAAGCACAAAATTTGAAGAACTGGTACAAAACTTGCTCTTAACTTTAAACATTTGGGTGTTACTATGAGCATAAAGGTACACTATCTCCATAGCCATTTGCAAATATTTCCAGAAAACCTTGGTGATTTCAGTGAGGAACAAGGGGAGAGGTTCCATCAAGATATAAAGGTGATGGAAGAAATGTATCAGGGCAGATGGGATAGACACATGATGGCAGACTACTGCTGGAGCCTTCAACGTGATTGTTCCTGATCATCAGCATAAAAGGAAATCATACAAATGGAGTTTTTCAATAACTTCTTTGTGATTAGTTCTGTATATACTGAATATAGAATATACTGGCATATCTAGTTTACTTTTTCTTAATTTTCATGTTTCATTAGTTTTCTATGAGGTTATTATTGAAGTCATTATTTCAAAACCTAGAGCCAATCCAGCAAAACCAATATAATATTTGTAATCTATGCATCAAACATAACCTAACATGACTTTAATCTGTTTGGCAAAAAATGTTTGCAGCATATTAAATAGACACCCATGATTTTGTTACAATGCACATTAGAATATAAACTATTATTAGTATATTAATGCTTTAACAAGGTATTTTTCCCTTTACTACCTAGATTATAAATCTGCTGCCCAGGCAAAACATATATTCATTATTCAATTGGGCGGAAACGAGAGCCTATTCAAACAGCAAATATACAGAAGAAAATATAAACATAATAAATATTGGGTCAAAAATTTCTATGAAGCTAGCTAGCTAAAATCACATGAAATTCATAATTATATTTTATAATTTAAAATTGTACAAGAGTTAATTAGTACAATAAAATTACAAAAAAATTCAAAATGTGTGTCCTTATCTGTATACAATAATGCCTTGTCTGCCATATTTTATAACATTTCTTTAGACATCGCCTGATGATATAAATATGTTCACATGTCTGTACAGAGGTAAAGCTTTATTGATTAATTTGACCCAGGTTTTACAAATAGGGCTTCCTGTTCTAACACAATGAGTTTCCTGGCACAGTACAGAATCATGCTAACAGATGTCTCTGCACTAGTGAAAGCCAGTTCTTCTCCCTGCTCGAAAAGACAATAAGGCCGATTTACAAAAAATGAAGCAAAAAAGGAGCAGATGCCCATAGTCCCCGAATGGCCTTCATATTTTAAACACAGCAAGCAATGTGAGTGGTAAACGTAGTACTTCCAGTTTTTTTATTTGCAAGAAAAAAAGTTTGAATCCTTCAGAAATAAAGTTCAGATCAGCCTTGCCATAATAAGAATTCAATAAATTCTGCACCATACTAGCCATTGGTTATTGCCAAAATAATTATTACCTTTAAGCAGAATTAAAGGTAATAATTAAAAGTCAGTGATCAGGCGGGGCAGAAAGAGAAAGGTGATGTTCCTTCTGCTATACCCATTCTTACCTGCCTGATTGCTCCATGGAACTATCAAAATCGAATGCTGCAGCCAGACTCATCCACCCTTCCCTCCGCTCCTCTTCCGCTGCATCTCTTTGTAGTTCTCTATTGGCTTCCAAACAAATTCAAACTCTGTGCTTTGCCTTCAAATCCCTACATAGGTATTATCCCACTTACATTTCTGACCCGGTAAAAAAATACTCCCCCAGCCGCTCTCTCCGCTCCTCCAATGACCTACTAATGACTTCCTCACTCATAACCTCATCACACGCACGGATACAAGACTTCCCTAGAGCTGCCCCAACTCTCTGGAATGGTCTTACGCGTCCTATTCGGCTTGCTCCTACTTTCTGCTCATTTAAAAGAGCTCTCAAAACCCATTTTTTTAAACTTGCCTACCCGTCTTCTTCTGTCTTTTGAAACCATCACTACTTCCCACCACTACATATCTCCCATCCTATTGTGTGTGAAATTCCCCCACCTACTAGATTGTAAGCTCTTCGGGGCAGGGTCCTCTCCTCCCGTATCACTGTCTGTATTAGTTGGTCATTTGCAATACCTATTTAATGTACAGCGCTGCTTAATATGTTGGCGCTATATAAATCCTGTTTATTAATAATAATAATAATAATAATAATAAATAGCTGAGCTGGTGCAGTTGGCTGCCAGGATGCCAGGCTATCTCAGCTTCCCCAACAGCTGTTGGAACTGAAGGAACTCCTGCTCCAGCCTGGCCAATCAAGATGGCCAAAGATGGCAACTAGGAAGAAAAGAAGGAAGAAGATGGCGGAGTACTGCAGTGGAACAGGTGAGCACAGCAGGGTTTAGTTCTGTTTTAAATTATACCCTTTACTGGCCAACTTACATTTTAAAAATACTAACACAAAGCAAAAGTATAAAGGTACATTTTATTTAAACAGTTAAACTCTTAAAATTGTTTTAATTAAACTCTTAATTGTTTTATATAAATAATGAAACCTAAAATAATAGCAGGAGACTGCTCAAGCAAAAGTGACTAGTCATTAAAAGTACCTGAATATTTCATTCTAATATCAGTCCCGGACATCCTCCAACTAATTATCACTTGTGTGACTGGGTAACGGAATAGTCTAAATTTTACCAGGTCAAATTGGAAGCTTTTGGCACATATGCTTGATAAATAAGAGCTTTTGGGTCACAAGTAGGCAAACTTTAGATAAATTTAAAGCGGATACTTTTTATCTCATTCTGATCTTGAGCCATCTTGATTGGCTAGATGGGAAGGACATTGGCGTTAATTCTCGCAGTAAAAGCTGGGATGTGCGGAGTATCCTGACAACCAACACTGAAATTTGACAGATCGCCTGACCCTTTCTGCAATAAAGCCCTACCTGATGCAAAATCGTTAAAGTGGAAGTTTTGTTTTGTTTTTGTTTTTTTGGATCTTCATGGTTCTGCATATACTTAAGAAATGCTTACTTAATAATCTGCCCAATTCTAAATAGTTGTCAGTGCTCTCCCAGGAGATAATTCCCTAGTTCCTGTTCCAACTGTGGTGTCATTCCCTATTACACACAATGTCTTACCAACAGGAACAAAGCAATATAAACCTGATGTTCATACCCTTATCTACTTTATATCAAAGTAAAATAGTTTTGATTGGAGTTTGACTTTATTATTCACATTCTTCATAATCTGAACAAAGCAATGTAATGTGCTTTTGGCTCACATAAACAAGCTCATGATAGTCAACAATGTGATATCAACAAGGACGTCCTCTTTAAACTGAAAACTAAATTAATTCTGACTACATCCAGTATTTTGACACAAATTTTTGGTTAGCAAAGTAATTAGGTAGGCAGCAGAAACATTTTTAAACCAGATAGCAAAGAAGCAGCCTCAAACAGGCGAAAGCAAACTGACAACTCTTCCAATAAGGACATCAAGTCCCTTTGCTGTACAATTAAACTGTCGTTACAACTGTCAGTGTAAAGTTTTCATTAGAGGGAAAAAAAATAAATTGTAGAATACATAAGTGTAGAAAACCAATGTTAGCACAAGCTGCTAGAATATTATGTTGCCGCATAACTTGCACAATGTGGTGGCGAATCCAAAAAGGTAACATTAACAGGGGTAACATGATATGTAACCAAGCTTATAATTAAAGATGTCACATTTGCTTCACTGCTTTAGGTACGAGCAAAATACACAGACAGCACTTTTTCACCCTGCAACAGCTAATTAGGATTTCTCAAATTATTGCTTCTCCCCACAACCTAAACAGCCGTCTGTGTGAACCGTGGCTTTGGGCAAAAGAGTTTTACGTTGTGTGTAGCATGTCTCAGGAGAAGCCTCAACATGATAGACAAATGTTTGTATTCATCAGCAACCCCTCCATTCACGAATCAGTGCCAGTCCAGGCTCAGCAATAAATAAATAAAACTATATAAACAACATTCTATTTTGGCTGTGCCTAAGTAATGATAAATGATAACACCCCACAAACCGGAAACTATAGGTTATATTTAAAGCAGCACTTCCATAATTTAATAAAGCTGACTTATCATCACATTTTTAACACTAATTAAAAGAGTGGCTAAAGTTTTTATACAATGCAAAAATGTGTCTTCAAATTATATATATATATATATTATTTTTTTTTTTGCGAAAGACTCCCTTTTCCATCATACTGTGGTGGGGACTAAGGCTACGTACACACGTCAAATGATTTTCTTCGGATAATCACCTCAAGGCTAATATCGGACGAGAATATGGCTTGTGTACAGCCTTCTGATGCTACTTCTGTGCATGCTCATAATCAGCCATGTGTCATAAGCGGCTTTTCTGGAAAGTAAAAAAGTGCCAATCTTACGCATGCGCAGTACATTTTCAGACACATCACATCTGGTTGACGTGAGCAGATGACAGTACCCCTCCTTGACTTCCTTGGTGTCGCTCCATCCAGGGTTCTCCCCAGGCCCTTTTAGCTGGGTGCACCACCCGGCACTTTTCAGCACCCACCCAGCTGTTTTTGGGAGGTTACTAAAGGTTTTTGGTCACAATACAGGGACTGCAACCCACCTACAATTTCTTCCCACCCGGCTTAAAAATATTTCTGGGTTGAGCACTGCCATCCATTGACTTGTTAGCCCACTACATAAGAAATAAAATCTAATGGATGTACTTCAGCCACACTGGAGTCAGAGCAGTATGCAGAAAAAATTAAGCAGGTGGCTAAACATAAGCTATTGCGATTCTGAGAAGAACAGTTTTCCTACAGTTCCAAAGGGACTTAAGACTCTGTTTTAAAGAACTTTACTAAATGATAAACCATGTGTTAGGAGTGTTTTTTTTTTCTTCCCCCACACAAACTCCTGTGAGAGGACATTTTTTGAATTCTAACATTACAGTTCCATGACTTCATCTTCTAGGACCTTGAACTCCACAATAACTTATCCTTCTCTTGGTCTAATTCCAAAGTCTTTCAAATGCATGACTCAAAATCATGTATGACAATCAAATTATCACTTGGTGAGCAGACTGCATACAACCACTGCTTTTCTCTATTGGAAAATGATGGGAAAGCCACAGAGTGGATGCTGGCAGGGCTACTGGGAACCTTAAAGGATCACTACAAACATATGTTCTATTATGTAAAAGACTTAGTGACTTAAGACTCAGTGCAATTCATTGATAAAAGTGAAGAGATCCAGATCTGGAAGCAAATATGTTCTTTGCACACACAACCAAAACTAAATTATAGCTTTATTGCTCCCTCTTACTTTCCTTGTTGTACAAACATCAAGATGCTTAAGTTGAAGCTTAAGCCTTTATCACATAAGCAATCCTCTTGTGGTCAGCAACTTATGAGGACAGTTACTATCGCAATGATCCATCTACAGAAAACAGTGTTTCTTTATTATGATTTTGTTGCTGATGATGTGCCACAATCAAAATTTTGCCAACGTTAAAATATATAAAACTGAAAATTCTGTATATGTGCCTTTAAAAAAAATGTCTGACTTTAAAGGCATTGTAACAAAAATGTCAGGAAGAAAGAGAAAGTGAAAAAAAAGTAATGTTTTTCCATGGAAAATATTAAACACTACTATAAAAACCAACAGTTACACATACGTTGGCCTAAAAATTAACCAATTAGCATGTTTTAAAGCTTAAAGAAATGGGCAACTTCTGCCATGGGCAAGAGAAATGTTATTAAATGAATAAAAACAGCAACAGTTGCATGTTACAATAAGCTCTGTGTAGGTTTGAAAATAATATTTATAAAAAATGTATCCTTTAATTGTCTTTTATACTCTGGTCTATACACCATTCAGCTTGTCTGTAAACCTCATTTTTTTCCAGCAATTTTCACTCGCTGTAACCTTTGATGGTATGTGATTATTGTCATTTTGGATCACAGGTCTGGAACCACTAACTACTGGCCAAGGGCCTACAATGTGTCATGAAATAACCTGCTCCTTCCTCACTAAATTCCCAATAACACAGCATGTAAAAAAACAGGTAAGAAAACATATAAATGTGTAGGAATGAAAGTCATTAGCTATCCTAGCTCTAAAATGTTGAAAAAACACACACGAACAATTCTTGTGCTTATACCCAAGTGCCCAAAACCTAAAAATTAAAGCAGACTCTGTACTAAAAATCAAGGGCCACTTTATATATCTGGGACCCCTTCCCAATATTATCATCAGGATAAAGTTAAATACATACTGATCTTACCAATGGATTCCCCCCTGGCACCTAGACAAGAGCATTGCCATTATTCTGCTGGCAGGAACCTGGGGAGCACCCCAAATCTTATTCAAAGATGCTTCTGTCCTGTCCTGAAGTATCTTCATGCTTTGAGATATTTAGCATTCTCTGATATCTGGCAGAAAGGATGGGGGAATCACTGCTTGATGTAGGAAAGACATGTAAGGTAAATATTTATAGAACAATGAAATATATGATGAAATATATGATTTTCAGGGTATTTGGCATCACCTGCCCTGGAAAGGGATTTAAGGACCTGAATAAGGCCATATATAATTGTATTGCTGTAGAATTGCAGTCCATTATTTGGGATCCAGGCCCGGAGAGTCCGGGAAGGAATGGGTGGGACAGGCACTCTTCCCTTTTCCAGGGGCAGATGATGTCAAATACCCTGCAAATTTGGCATCATATATTTCATCTTCTAAATATATATACACACACACACATACCAAAAGGCTGCCACTTTATTAGAGGAAGGGTCCATATATATTAAGACCTTTGTGTTAATTGTGGGAGGTGAAGAAAATAGTAAAAAACAATGGAGAATCAATCTGTGTACAAGAATTGATTCTTGTACACAGAACTAAAGATAGAAAGTAGCACCCATAAGCTCTGTGACTAAATTGTTTTTGTGCTTTAAGATAATGCTAATGGATCTATATCTTAACTAAGTATTCCTCCTTTAGTTATTTCCTTAACACATATGTTACCATCTTTCATTCCCAAAAACACATTTATACAATTGCTTTGGCAGTGATAAGGTGTATTTGGACCTGTCAATAAAGCTGAGAAATAAAAAAAAATAATAATAGATAAAAGAAACAATAGATAGATAGATAGATAGATAGATAGATAGATAGATAGATAGATAGATAGATAGATAGATAATGAGCAGTAAATCAGAAGTCACAAAATTCTTGGACACAGCAAGTCAGTATGTGGAAATCCAATGGCTTGCAGCTCTTTGCTGAATTTGTTAATGTGCTTACTGGTAAAATAAATAAATAAGACCAACAAACAGCGCAGGAGGGGAAAATTCATTGAGATACAGCTGTTTTATACAGGCTGACACCTGGTTTATCAAGCACGCAGCTAATGATGCACTCACATCTCCACCGCTAGCTCAGACACCTCGCTGGAAAAATAAAGATGTTCTTTCTGCAATCTATGTAAATTTTCGAATAAATCCGTCGCGCAAATCTCTTTGAACATGCAAATCCATAAATCATCATTATGCTGACAAAGAAGTGAACTATCTCGTGAAATGAAGGCTCATTTCATCCCAAAGCCCCGCTCAGGTATGGGGCTCTGAACTTTGGGCTCTGTTCCAAGGAATTAGAGAATTTTCCATGCTTAAGATTAGGGCAACCACAAATTCTAGTGTGTTTTGTAATTAATCAATTGGGAGTCTGGTCAAGTGAAAAAAAAGGAGGGGAACAAAAAGGTTTTCATTCTGAGATGTTCTTAACTTTTTTTAGGTCTGCTGTTAATGAGGTATGCTGTGTGAATCCAATAATGAACAATATTATTAGAGACCAGAATATGAAAGAGGATTGAAGAAAAGAGAGCCATATACAGATACAATTTAGATTAATTTTTAATTCAATTGACTTGATAATAAAAAAAAGAAAGTTTTCTTAGTAGTGATGATTTATAAGAAAACTGATCACTATATTTACACCTGATCAATCTTTCAATTCATGAATAGGTTTATTCTTGCAAACTTAAGTTTAAAAGAGAAATCACATGTGGAGTCTCAAAAACCTGTCACATAATTGTACAACCAATGGAATTTTCCTACACATGATTTCAATCACTTCTGGTCAACTGGATTCAGAAATAATCAATTTAAGGTTGATTCTATGAAATTAATTATTAGGTAATAGTATCCTAGTATGGTCAGCCTAGGTGAAACAATCATCAGTTATGGTGATCTGTGTTATGCATCTCAAACTCCGAACAATCCTCTCTTTGTCAGACATAGGAAAATAAGGAAACTGGAAAACATTCTGTTTTTTTTGTCGTAATTATGTAAAATGGTAAACTGCAATAAGAAAGTAATCCAAGCAACACACAAAAACTTGCAACAACAAGGCTCTATGACTGCAACAAAAGATGTAAGATTGCTACATACATCTGAGGCCTTATTTACCAAAAAAAAGCACAATAAAATTTCAATCTGAGCCATAAAAATGGAAAATATTTATGACAGGATTTGTGAAAATCATCTGGTGTACATAGACATTTGGGTTTTGTATATGATGCGTTTGTGAAGAAATTTAGAGGTCTTTAGATCTTTGAAACAACATCAGTTATAATGAAGTTGTCCTTTACTGAACTCCATCACAGAGGGGGTCTGCTTTAATAAAGCCATCAAAGACTAGAGAAGAGTGATCCATACATGGATTTCTTTAATTGCTTTTAGTTGGCAAATGTTTTCAGTCTTGGACCAGATCCATTCCAGGTTTGCTGGATCTCCCAGGTTCTCCCATGTTAGTCTTCTCCAGTCTTGGAGAACTTTAATAATTCAGATCCAGTGTATTGCAACGGGACAAATACTTACCCCCAGCTCTAGATATCAGTGCCCAGTGCCACACAGCCTTTGCTTGAAAACAGTCCTTTTTGCTTCCTAAGTACAACAGCTCTTCTTCATTCCTGTGGCTGGGTTGGTAATTATGGAGGATAAAGCTATCACCAGGAGTATGGACACTGAAATGAGTATGGCAGTGGTGGTAAACCATGGGCTTGCTGGGACTGCTTTTAAGCAAAAACTGTAAAATGCCACACAGGGTCAAACATTGAAGATCTCAAGAGCAAAATAGTATGTATTTCTCTCGGAGCGATTCACTGTGGAGAAACATAGAGGACATCTTCATTTAAAAGTACGCTGTCTAAATGCACAATTAAAATGCATCTTAAGGTTTAACCCTAAGGTTTAGGGGTCATCAAATTCTAAAAAGACATTAGACTTATATAGAACTTATATAAAGCTGAAACATCATTACCAACCCCACAGCCTTTGCAAAGGTTTTTCTACCTTGCACCACACAAACTATTAACCAGGAATCAATGTTTGCATACAACAAACCCATTTCTGTAAAACCACAGTGGTAAGGCATGCAGAAAGCCTCTCATTTCAATCTACAAAATCAACACGGGCGTCTACACCTATGATGAAAGCGCAGACACAACATCCATTTGTCATAAAATTGATGCTTCCATCTAGGGCTGACCACAATAGTATTTCACTTTGTGATAATTCCATTCAAACTTAGTTTAAACCTTTAAAATACTTCCATCTATAGTGTGGGCTGTATAACTGGTGTCACAAAAACAACCATGGAACCAAACTGAAGTAAATATACAGAAATAAAGAAGTGAATAATCACAGCTGCAGATTCCTTTAGCAAGTGAAAATCGGAATGCATATAAGGTGGAATGTAATGTGAACCTGTGCATCACTTCCAAAAACATATAAACCTGTATTGACCAAAAAAACAGGACCCTACATTTGGCTTTGCTCCTCTTCAGAACCCACATTTAATATAGAGACCCAGGCCACTCTTTTATGCAACGTGTGGCCAGTTCTGTCGATTTCTGTCTAACTTTTGGCTATTGAGGATGCCCATCACAGGGACTGGGTAACAGTAAAGTGTAAGAGACTGGAAGAGGCAGGAGGGAGCTAGTGACCATTGATGATTGCTATGAGCATTAAGGAGTATAAAAGTGAGAGGTCTTTTTTTGTGGTGAACACAAGTTTATATGCGTGGGGGTAGCACAGATATACCTTAAACCAATACTTAACAGTTAATATTACTTGAGATGTCATACACCTTTAGATAACCAATACTTAAGATGTCATACAACTTTTAGGAGTACAAAGCCTACCACAAAGTAGTCTTTTTCCTAAATGACAGGTTTGCTTTAAAGCAAAACTCCGGCTTTTTTTGGGGGGGCAAAGGTAAATAAAATTGAATTGCTGCCTGTGTCCCTGTTGAGAAAAAATAAGAAAAATCTCACAGTGAAAGACACAACAAAAACATTTTTCTAAAAGAATTGGAAAGGTTCTGTAACCCTGTATTTCCCAAAAATTCCCGCCATTGACAGGTTACTGGGACAGGAAGTGAAAGTAAATATCCCCAACAGGGACAAAGATAGCAAATATACCTGACAGCAAAAAAAAGTTATTTTTTAAATCAGCATCACTTGTCAGTTATCACTGGAAAACAGAATTCCACAACACTTTCAAATCCATCAGAACAATTATTTCAGCACAGAAACCAAATGAACACAGAATACCCAAATCAAGTAAACAATAAGCAAGTTCACACATGATATCTTCCTGCTGCAACTGTTTAAGACATAGGGGTACTTACTGAAGAGGGTAAACCTGGAGGAACTTTTCTTACTTTCTTTGCTTGCACCTCTGTTGGACAGAAAAATTTTTTTTTACTGGAAACAGTCATCATTTTCTGTATTTTTAAACATAATGGTTTATACTGGAGAAGGATGGGAACATGTCCACAGCAACAATTTACAAACCAGTTTCCTCACTCAGTAAGATTCAAGACAAAAGGCTAATTTGGCTAAAAGGCTGCGGTGGACAAAATTCCCTTCCTTTGATGAGGTCTGACAATTATAAATCACATGCTGGCTCTTTAAACCAAAGATTGTGAGATCCCTCCACCTAAATTTCCAGTTCTGCCTGCCATAAGCATTGCAAAGCCAAATTATGTTGTTGCTCTTTCCTGATTCCCTCTAGATTCTCCAGGACATAAAATATTTGCTGAGGCTTGCTATAAGAGAGGGTAAAGTATTGTGCTTTTGTGGAAGTATAATAAAATTATGTAGGTTAATCACATAATTGAATTATTTAGGAAATTGTAATGGGTTTTAGGTGGCATCATCATAAAGTAGTCATTACAAAACCTCTCAGTAAAAAGCATGGTGTTCCTGGTAGATTGGTGGGTTGTGGTTGGTAATCTGCAGTACTACAAAATGTCATATTTATGAAGAACATAGAACCATTCACACTAGTACCCTTGCCAGGGTAAATTCAGCATTTATCACTATAGACTGTAAACTTGATGGCTGTCATGACTTCTTTTCTCACCTTGGTTCTAAATCTGGAGGTTTGTATGTTTGCATATTTTAGAGGTTTGTCTACTCATGTACTGGTTTCTTTCCATAGTGTAAATAAAATTAATGTTAACATTTACTTAAGTAAGTCAAAGACATAAATTATCTCTGAGAACAAGGTAGAGGACATCAGCCCATCCTCTGTATGGTCAAGACTGTGAGTGGTAGAATGCCTGGAGGCGTCCTCTCATGCGCCTCATGATGGTTAACAGAAGACCAGGAAGTTAACTTTCTTCCCCATTCTTACTGAGAAACAATAAAGTGCCTCATCAGAATCTTTCCAGCATGTTGTAATTGCTCTTTGTTGTTCCTTAGAATAGAATATAAATGTTCTCATGCTTGTCTGAGCTTTACAATTTGATCACGGCAGGACTGGGATGTTTATAGCCACCCAGACTCCCTGACTGATATACAGCTGTTGAATATGGTTATGCAGCCAATTCATAATAAATAATATCTATCTATCTTTCTTTCTATCTATCTGTTTTTACACCTGTCCACCTTCCCTTCCTACCTTCTTTCAAATGAACAGATCAGCAATGGGTTTACAACTCTCCATCACTCCCCACCCTCACCTACCAACATACACACTTCAACCCCAAGTCTTTTGGCCAATATTCATTGTTCTAGTTTTGACAGTTGAGTTTCAACAAGCTTTTGTTTGCATTAGACAGGTTTTGCATTTTTAACACAACTCAATGTCTGCCCACTCATAGAAGGTCAAATACAGATTAAAAGGGGGTCAACAGCAGGTCAAATGTAACTGTCAATAAACTGTAAATGATCCCAGAAGTAAAATCAGGTGGGTTTGTCATTAATTTTGTATGGATTCACAAGAGATCATTGTGATATACAATGATTAACAATAAGCTGACATTACAGCAACTGCCTGCATCTACTGTATCGCTTCTATCTTATATTACTCCTCTATAGCTCTAATATACAGGGTGGACAGTGGTAGACAACCTAGAGGCATCTATCACAAGGAGTGTTTAGTTCTGCAATGTTTAGAGACAACAGGAATAATTTACTAAAGAAGGTTATGTTGTTTACCTTTACAAGGAAACTTCCACTCAGCTCAGTTAATTTTTTTGAATTTAAAAAAAACATAACTTTTGCTTATGAAGGGATGATTGAAGTAAGCAAAACTTCACCTTATTCAATAAACTAGGTGAAAATCCACTTACAAGATGATAATTCACTTTACTGAGTGAACAGATTATGTCTTTTTTTGTTTTAATCAATCCCAATGTGTATGTAGCTGAGAAATGTCCCCCTGTATTCTCCCCTGCAGGGGCTTATGGTTTATCTGAGAGTGTAACTGGATACTATTACTAGGCAGAAAATAACAATAATACGCACCCATTGAGCTGCTATGAAAAGGCCTCCTCCTGGAGTTATTGCTTGAATAATGATAGTACTGTGAGCCAGGCTTTGTGGGTGAAAGAGCCCCTGAATTGCCAATGTCCATTTCACCTCCGAGAAGGCTTTGCTAGAAACGATGCAAGAAAAGCACATTTAATCCAGAGAGACGGAACAAAAAAAGAGCAACTAAAACAGCTTAATATAACCCAAAAAAGTAATACATCTCATATATCATTCTTTACAGACAATATAAAATGTAACTTCCTTTCTTTCACCAGTAGTCAGTCCTGTTTGGTCTGTGATCCTTTGGGGAAAGGGCAAATATATCAGCCATAGAGAAAGCAATGTTCCCCTAACACAACAAAAGGTTCTGTATTGCTTCCTCCTTGGCAATCATTACGAGTCATATAGTGCCAATCATATAAACTCAACGTGACTTTAGTTTCATTTTTACCAAACATGTTTGAGATTTCAGCTATATTTTTAAAATCTAGCATGCTGGGTGGTAACAGCAGAAAAAAAAATCTTTATGCATTGATCACACAAATACAGGAGATGGAAATACTGCACACTTTTTAGAGTAGTTCCTATTATGCCCAAAATATGAAAATAAATTAAAAAGTGGAATATACAGGGAAAACAGTGGTCATAGAAGGATGAAAAAGTACAAAAATGTTTATTTCTTTCGGTAAAATAAAAAAATGTACACACATTATACAGATTGCTAACCCATGTATTGCAATGGCGATAAATAAATAAACCCAATGGATGGGCTACAAAGCCACCTATAGGTTAAAAATTCAACTATAATTTAATTCACAACCTACAATAAAAGCTCAACTATAAAAATATATAAAAAAGTGCAATATACAATAGGGGGTGCAAATAATACAGATAGAGAGAAAAATAATAATAATTAAAACAATGTCAACCAAAACATTCCCACCATTGCAATGAGCATGCACGCCAATGTATCTCGATGCCTTGATAAAAATTGTGTTGTCAATGGTAAAAATTGCAATAAAGCTAATATGTCAAAGTTAATCACAACAGCACAAATCTATTTACTATTTGCAGTACACCAAGTTAAAACTTACCCATAACACACAAGTCCCTTGATTACACCTAGCAGCGAATACATTGTTCTTTTAATTGTTCTCACATGGAATAAGGCAGGTGTAGATCTCTCCCCGTTTATATTGAGAAGAAATTTAAAATTTATATAAAAAAAAAAGAAAATTTAAAATTAAGTGCTGGGAAAAAATCTAACTTTATCTGTACTTGTAATCAACTTTTTACTGAGTGAACTAATTACTGTACTTGATAAAGTACAGAATGTGTTTTGCCTAATCTATATTCTAATCACCATGTCACTCACAACAGACTTAGTAATGCTTCACTAACGCAGTATTCACATGCAAAATACCCTAAATGGGCCAATTATGACTGTTCTGCTCTTCCCCAGTTAACCCACTGAGGACTGAAAAAATTCACAAGCCACTCTGCCACTAAAACAAAGAGCCCTTGTTCTAAAGGATTCCTAAATAGCCTCAACAAAAGGCCACCTCTTCAGCTCGGGAGCAGTTGGTCCAATATGACCCGTGAGATAGAAACAGAAGAAATGTGAATATTCCGCGTCTGGGGCAATGTTTGGAACTTTCCAAACTATGTGCACTGGCTATATGACAGAAAAAATGAAACTAGTAATAAACGCCCTGCAGAGGATTTTGTAAAGTTTGGAATATTTAGAATGTTACAGAAATAGGAACATATATATATATATTTATATATATATCTCATAAGGAAAGGTAACTAACTAAACAAAAGAAAAGTTTGAAGGCAGTAGTGCAAATGTGAATACTGAACTGTCGATAACCCATGCAAAAGCTTTTGCAGAACTCCTTTAATAAAGTGAGTTATCATTCATTTTTATATTTTTACATACATAAATAAAATCTATATTTGAGTACTTATATGCAAATGCCATATGAATTTGTATTTGTGTTTATCCATTCCGGGGACTTTTATAGCTCTGCAAAACAGCAAAGCCATATTGGTGACCTGATGTTTTTTGTTAAACAGCAGTAAAGCAATATAGCTTGATCACTTCTCTGTCCCAAACCTGTGACTGGAAATAAGCAAAAGCTGAATGATGAAGTCATATCTATGCTTTCTTCTCTTGTCAGCATGTGCATTTGATTTTGTAGTAATTGCATTTAGAATTTATTATTTTTATTGAATAGTTGACTACATTGTTTTATAGCCGCCTAGAGTTCAACACTTTTGCGATTTTGCAACTTTAAACCAATTTGCGATTGGTCATAAGACCCAAGCACCGCATCATGGGAGGTGACATGTTCCGCCAGACCTGGGTATTATGTAGTGATGATCACAGCAGAACCAGTATAGGGAAAGGACTAGAGCTATGAATACATTGATTGTGTGGCAACAAATACTATCACTGTGCAGTGAATGAAAAGGAAAGAAACTATCCCTTATAGAGCTTCCACAGTATGTGATTATAAGGATGAAAAGGATGACAGAGCATTTGTTAAAAGGCACTCTGACCCCCCCCCCCCCCCCTCCTCTGACCAGACTAAGTGATAAGGAGGTAAATGTGTCAATATAAAACATATATTATGTATATTGTATATAACAATATAAAGGAGCAAAATACCTCAACAATATGGCTCCACTACTGCAATACTGAAACTGATAAGCAATCGCAGTGTTCTCCCCAGTCCCTTTTAGCTGGGCGCACCACTCGGCACTTTTCAGTAACCACCTGGCTATTTTTGGGTAGTTACTGATAAGTCGGGTCACAATACAGGCGCTGCCACCTGCCTAAAATTTCTTCCCACCCTGCTTAAAAAAAATATAGGTTCAGCACTGCAACTGTCTTTACATTTTTTACTATACTTCTAAGTAAGGTTTTTTTTTTTTATCTAGAATTTAATTATGATTATAAAATCAGAACTTAGCTACTAAAACACCCCTAAATGTTTACAAACATAAATTCCCCCTGATGCTAAAATACTACAAAAAAAAAAGAGCTATTGTTTGAATATATTTATGATTTGACAAATTGTATAACTGTTTTGGCAACTCTACTTTAGAGCAGTCGTATAACTTTTAGTGAGTCGGAAAGGCATAGTAGATATTTGGATTTAGCACAATATATTGTGATCCTTCACATCTCAAACCTTAATTTAGAAGACTTAGTCTTTTAAACAAATTTGATTCAATAGTTGGCCTTTTTGCTCCTGAATCTACATAAAAGTTGGTAACATGGCCTTTAACTTAATAAAGCAAAATTTTTGTCCTTTTATAATGTTTTTGCATTTACAAAAGAAAGTAAATATTACAATGAAGTTTCCAAAAAAATCCTACAGTCCCTATAGCTGGCTGGATGGGTGATTATTAGTTCTATTTTCATTAGTTTAGAGAAGACAGCACAATTGCAGATACAGTCTGAATTAATGATAGGGGTCATATGCACACACCTCTTATTTCTTTTGGTCCTCAAGGTCTGGGTCAAGGACTTCCACCCATGTTATCAATTACTGAATAGCAAAGAAAAGGTGTAATACTCTTCCCAGCCAAACATGACCACAGGCTGCCACCTTCTCACTATTATGCATTACAGAACATATTAATTTAGCAATAGCCTCAACCCGGCTCTGATGTTGCCTCTGGCTTGAAGGCATCACCCAGTCTAAAGTATATGGGGCATCTAAAAAATATAAAGTAAGAATAATCCTTTTTTTCTCCCATTTGTAATTTGCTTTTTTTTTACTAATAAAAAGTCTGCTTTAAATGAAGTGCTGAATGTTCCGAAAACGCTCCCAATTCCAGAGCTTGGATTGACAATTTTCTCACACAACAGCTTTTTTTTTTTTTTTTTTTTGCACCGCTCCTGGAAATTATAGTCTGGTGTCACATATTTACCAGAGATCTACAGAGAAAGCTGTAATCATCCACAGCCCTGTGGCTGTCACTGCTCAGCCTGACAACTAATAAGGTAGAGAGATTTGGTAGCTGGCCAAGTGGTGACAAGTAGGAAGGACTAGCTGAAGACTGCTGTTCTTCCAGCTCATGAGAAGACACAACCTGATCTAATGTAGATGAATAGGGCCATACTTTTCAATAATAACATCCAATCACAAGTGTCCAGATGTTAGCAGAGCTGACATTCCTGACATTTTAGAAGAGGTAGGTCTCAGAAAGAATGGATACAGCTTTATGGCATTAACTCTCTTCATATGTATCGAGTATTTTTTTTAAAAGAAATTGGGGGTTTTTAACATCCCCAACACCCAATCCTGTAAACCAGCAAAGAGAACCTATTAATGATTTCACAGAACAAACTTTTTTTTTTTTTTTTGGTGCTACTCTCTTTGCTCCTCTACTTATGACCTACTACTGACTTTTCACTCATAACCTCATCACACGCACAGCTCCAAGACTTTTCTAGAGGTGCCTCAACTCTCTGGAATGGTCTTTTTCATCCAATTCAGCTTGTCCCTACTTTTGCCCATTAAAAGAGCACTCAAAACCCATTTTTTTCAAACTTGCCTACCCACCTTCTTCTGTCTTTAAAAACTGTCACTACTTCCCACCACTATATATCTCATATCTATTGTGTATTAATCCCTCCACCTGCTAGATTGTAAGCTCTTCGGGGCAGGGTCCTCTCCTCTTGTGTCACTATCTGTATTTTTATGTCATTTGCAGCCCCTATTTAATGTACAGCGCTGCAAAATATGTTGGCGCTATATAAATCCTGTTTAATTATTAATAATAATAATAATAATAATCACCCAAACTAAGTTATTTTCATTAACCTTCCATGTTATGAAGTACACCTGTTCAATGCCTTAACAAAATGTCTAATCAGCCAATCACATGGCACTAACTCCATGTATTCAGGCATGTAGATATTGTCAAGATGACCTGCTAAAGTTCAAACTGAACATCAGAATTAGGAAGAAAGGTCATTTAGGTGACTGTGAATGTAGCATGGTTGCTGATACCAGGTGGGCTGAGTATTTCATAAACTGGTAATCTCTTGGGATTTTCACATATATCTCCAGAGTTTGCAGAATTATCCATCAAGTGATACTTCTCTGGGCCAAAATGACGTATTTTCAGTGAATTTATACTTAGTAGTCTTTGTATTTGATGTAGACACATGCTGGGGGTCTTTGCCTGCATAGTTGTCCCCTTAAGGAGGGTGGAAGTAGCTCAATATTAAGAATCGATATACAATTTTGGATTTTCTTTCATTTTCTGTCCCAGTCACAAGTATTGATAAGCTGACGCTGAAACACTTTCTACTACCCACCAATAACCAATACCTGTGTCAGATTTTCTGCTTAGATCATTTCCTGTAGATTCCAACCTACAATAGTGGTCATAAATATTAAAACATATTGTGCAAAAAATTGAATATAATAAAGCTGAATATAATAAAAGTAAATATAAATCAATAAAGCCTAAGGTCCCTATATCTATGGAGGTAGCCATGATTGCCATTCCAACTGGGACATTAGCCATGTCTGCCTTTGTTCATCTCCGTTGCATGGAGGATGAGGGGATGAATAGTTTACAGAAAGAAGATAAAGATCCAGTTGTTCTCACAGGCAGTGACAAGGACACGACATTTCTTAGGAGAAATTTTCTGTGATTGCTGAATGTTTGTAAATAGGGAAAAATGAATGCAGGCACCACATGTGACTGGTATTCTGAAACATTCTACTTTTTTTAGTTGAGGTTATCCTTAAAATGTATTTTGGAAAAGTTAAGATTAAGTTAAGAATTTAAAATGCATCACAGTTTATGAAATCTGTGAACTGTATGTTGGAAGTCTACAGCTGTCAAACAGAGCAAAAAGAAGCACTATATAACAAACACAACTGGTTGCCCTTGACCTTGTATATAAAAAGCTTGCCATAATTATTTCTACAGTTAAATTGTTCACAGACAACAGATAATTGTCAGCAGATTGTGGCGATTAAAGCTGCACATGGGGAAACAAAATTTTGCCTATAGATGTCCTGAAAATTCTTGAGCTATCCTCATTAACTCTTCTTGGGGTGAGATTTTCCCAGTCAATTATACATATTGTCTTCTTGTGAGAATAGCTGGTCCTGGTAGTAGCCTTCTCCCTCCTCCCTAGCATTATAATGATCTCCATTACAACAGGGAAGCTCGGTTGGATGCAACATCTCTTTGAGACCCAACTGCCAGCTTGTCAATTTTTATCAAACACACTGTCTGAGTACCGCTAGTATATACTTAGGACCTCACTTCGGGTTGACTCAAAGGTTTCCAAACTTTCCCAGTATATCAATTTTATTTTATACATTTTTTTTTTGAATACTTCTAGGTTTTTCCTTGCTTCACCTTTCTACCCATCTTTCACACTCTTTGCTCTTTTTCCTCCATTCCTCCTCTATTATTACTCTAATTTTTCTAAAGCAGACTATTTTAACAACTATAGGGCAATGCCAACTTTACTTGAGTCATTCTGATATCCAACATCCCCTCTCCTTTTTATGTTTCAAAGGAATACATGTACAAACAGAAAATAACACAATAATACAGACAACAGATTAAACATAATATATAGGATCATGTTTTTTATGGAATATCATTTGGAAAGGGGGCAGAACAACAAAATGTACAAAGCTTCAGTACCTGATCCAGGGATCATAATCTAGTAAACGGTAGGCATACCATGCAGGTTGGTCGAATGTGGGGATGATACTTATCTTAATGTTAGTTAGCAAGATAGCAAAATAGGATTGCCACACCTTGAAAAACTGATTGACATGTGATTCCTTCTCTAAACCAGTTTCCACTCACTCCATTTGGAAAACAAACCATAATTTGTCCTTAAATATAGCATTAGTGGGAGGGCCAGCACCCCCTTTATCCCCACCCAAGGAATCTTGTTTGGTTTTATATATACCAAAAAGTGGCAAACCCAATCAGCACAGATAGAGCAGAGACGGTGAGGGAAGTCGGACCTCCATGTTGTTTTAGAACAAAGCATGTCATGTTCCAGGTGGGGATGGCTAATTTAGCTTCGCTTGGGATATGCAGAACAAAATGTATGTCTACTTATTTTAAAGAGCTTGTAAATGGAACGCTACGCATTTAGTATTGTTCAGCCTACTTCTCACATCCCTAACTGCCTGCAATAAAGGGAGAGATAAAGCCTTCACAAACCATCAGCCTGCAAGATTCATTTACAACACCATTTGGGGATTCCGCTTAGCCAAATGAGTGCTCACAGGAAGCGGGATATTAACTCTATTAGCGCCTGTTGTGCACAGAGCTGAGAACTATCCATTTAACCTGACCATGACATTCTTTATAAAATGACACCACCTGTCCTGGCTACTAACATATGTATGATAGGGGCTGAAACCCTCTTTTATGCAAGCACCTATTTATGGTCACCATTACAATGATTATCTAAAAGCAATTTTTACAAGGTACCATTTTTCTATAATTATTTTAAATTCACATATTTGCAGCATTACCTTCTAGGTCACAGCTAACATAAAAGCAATTAAAAAATGAGAGATTTGGAAAAACTTTGCCAGGATGTTTTTTGCAGTCCGTGCTGCTGCCAGTTCAGTATTCGTCTCTATTTGTCCTTCACCAGGGATGAAGATTAGGGGAAATGAATAAAAGTGAAATCTTTTAATACATCTGTCTGAGGAGGAATTGCCCACAGTTTTGAGAGATACTGTTCACTTTCTGTTGTGTCTACAGGACCGGAAAAGAAATTTGCCATAAAAACATAATTTTCAAATGCATATAAAAATATGAAAAAAAAAATCCTGGTTCCAGACTTCTTTTTCAGTTTTGAATTGGAGAACGGTTAGAAAAAAACAAAAGTTGACCCCTAAGAAGATTATCAGCAGAACATAGGGGTAGGAGAGGCAGTTTTCACTGTCAAAAAGGCAAGAAAGATATTTTAATGTCTCTCAACCCTACTAAAAATGTGTTTTTGTGGCTGGTATGAGGTCTTCATACTTCTTGTTCTGGTGACAACTAACATCAAAGCAAAAGAAAAGAAAATCTTCTCATTGGTGACACAAATAACAATAAAAACCAGTCAGGATCAAAAAACTTTCATGTTGGGTTTATATTGCTCCTCAAAGTGCCCAAATCAGGAAGGTTTTGTGATTTTGACTTTGTAAGCATAGAAAAGGGGGAAGTAGGGAAAAGGAAAGGATTTAATGTAGAGAGGTAAAACGTATAGGAGGACAGTAAATTATGGAGGGAGGGAAAAAGGGTGTAGTATACACAAGTAAAAGGAAAAGTAGTAAAAATAAAGGGAATAGGGCAGACAGAGAATAGAGACAAGAGAAAAAGAAAAACGAAAGAAAAAACAAAGGAAAAGGAAGTGAACATATGGGAGGCAAAGGAAAAGCAAAAAAATGGAATATAAAAGTATGGAAAGTAAGAGTCAGAAAAGAAAGGAAGAATGAGAGATTTGTAAGATTGTAAGAAAAAACAAAGTAAAAGGAAAAAACGAAGTAAGGAAAGAAAGGGGAAGAGAAAAGTGGAAATAGGAAGGGAAAGTAAAAGATAAGAAAAAGAATGGAAAAAAACCGAGAAGGAAAAGTATGAGTAAAGGGAAAACAAGAAAAAGGGAAAAAGGAAACAGTGAGTAAGGGCGAGGAAAAGAATGAAGAGGAAAAAGAACAGTAGCAAAGTAAGACAAGGAAAAAGGGAATACAAATAAGCAAAGTGATTGGGATGTAAAAATAGGGTAAAGAGAAGAAAAGAAAGAGAGAGGAAGAAAAGAGATAAATAACAACACAAACAATAAAATAATTATTTTTCCAACTAAAGATACAGATTTGCCCAATGTGAAAACCATCCTAAACACAAATGCTTTATGTTAGGGGAGCCTGGCATCATCATACAGTACATGTTACTTTTCCTGTAAAGTCTCAGTAGGATTCATATAGCGAGAAGCACAAATGGGTAAAGTTCCTGTGCTTACAGTGATAATAATAGTTATCGGACTGGATTATATAATGTTTCTAAGCTAAATATCTTCCAGCCCATCGCATCCTTAGAAATGTATACAAATACTGGCTTGCAGGAGCTGACACCAGCACATAAATTAAACAAAAAAGTAGTACATTCACTACAAATTCTAATTGATAAGGGTAGGCCCTAAATATTAGCATGCCTAAGTAAAGCTCAGCGACATTTGACTTTAATATCTTTGTAGTAATTTAAACAGTCAAGTATCAAGTAAACATAGGAATTTAGAGATCTCTTTAATTATCTGAGTAATTATTCCTATTGCTTATTATAAACCAATGTGCACCTGGTTTGTGAAATCTGATTTTTTTTTTAATTTGCCTTTAGCTGCACTGCCATAAAAAATGTCAGTGAATGATGAACACAGGTTAAAAATTTAATTATTCCTATTATGGTATACATGGGACTGAAGCAAAAAACTGGAACAGAAACAAAGGAGGAATCACTGAATGGAGCAACCTACTAGGTCGATGCTGTTTGGGATAATGATTTTGGGTTTCACGTAAGCACAAAATGCCTCAATTACTCAAAATTAATGCCATGATTCTGGCAAAACACCATTAAAACAGTGAAGTGAGTAGGCCATTTTGGTGCAGTTTTTTCCTATTTTTCCTTTTTTCAAATATCAGTGTCTAAAAAATATCAGGATTTGTCAGTTGGAGAGGATGAGTATTATACAGGCCTGCTTCACCTTGCCAAAAAACACTCCTAGCGAGCCAAGCACCACACAGGTAGCACCAGGCTATTTAGATATTTTATAGTATTGTTTAATTAGGGAACAGGGAGAAGTAACTTTAAGGAAGTAATGTTATTGAGAATCCCTCTCTCTGATGCTGATCTTAAGCCTGCACAGTATTTACACTTATTCCAGCTCTTGCACAAATTCAGACAGAGTGGGCATCTAGACAGGGCGAGAGAGAGAGAGGGCGAGAGAGAGAGAAAGAGAGGGCGAGAGAGAGAGAACTGAAAGGTGTCAGCCAGAAAAAATGCTGAAAAAGACTAAATAGTTTCAGATAGACTAAATAGATTAAGATATTGCACACAGTGTGCAGAAGAATAGGAGCTTGAACTACAGTTCTCAAAATAGGGGAAAAAAAAATGATCTCCAATGTAAGTATTGCAGCCCGGGCATTTTCTTAACCCTTGATTGGAGTCTGTATATATTTTTAGCTATTTTGCTTGGAATTGGATCTTAATAATTAAGCTACTGTAATATCAGCCAGCGGTGTCTGTTACTGACAAACCTGCTGGGGATCTTACACCCTTAGCTCACCCACCCAGGGTAAAAGCCTTGTCTTTTTTCTCATCATATTGCAAAAATAAACTGTTCTATTTAAATCTGCTCTTTATAGAATTTTTCATTCATTTTAATAAACCAAGTTCTAGATCAGGTAAAAAGAGTGAAATGGAAAAGCATTTAAAATACATGCAAAGGGTATGGCTTCTTCCAGCGGTCTGTGAGCGTACATTCACACATGAAAACCCACAGAGTTCACAATGTTCTCATTTATAACATTCACTTGTGTCAGCAGCTTCCAAATCTGCAGGCAGCTCAATGAATTCTGCTGAATGGGTAACAGAGGAAGGCGTCAGGCTCCCAAAACCTCACCACCATCAAATGTGCATAAAAAGGGGACAAGGCTGTGGAGCTGAACATAAAGTGCAAGAAAAACTGCAAAAGGAATTTTTTTTTATAAAATCATGCTAAAAATAATAACAAATATAACATTTTAATTTATCGTTATTGTCGTTAGAGTTTACAGTAAAATCACTGCTACAGTAATTTACCAGCAATATTGGTCAACATATGGGATTTAGGTTTCGTCAGGGGCAGCCACTGACATTACCAAAGGGCAGAAAACATAATATTGGTAATGCTAAGACTGAGACTGTAGATATACTACAAAAAATTGTCAAAGCCTGTGGACCTCTGTAAAGTTGGAAATACAGAGATAGAGAAATTTAATCTGAGGCTGCTAGCCCCTTACAAATGAAACATTTGCAAACAAATAGCAAATTACTTTTTAGAAATCCATTCCCGGTTTGCTGGATTACCCAGGTTCACTGACGAAAGTGTATCTTCTTCATCCTTGGAGAACTTAAATAACTGAATAAATCAGGCCCTTTGACTAGACCATGTCTTAAAACTAAAACCTGTGATACTGTCACATGTGTACATTTTGTTTCGGTATGCCGCCATCATCTTCCTTTTTTCAGCTATCTTTATTGTCCAATCTAGGATGGCTTTAACTCCAGCGAAGGCACACGGGAGTTTATACAACACTGGCAACCAAAAGGGAAGGCTCGAGTGAGCGATGAGGAAGGAATTCTTATTGCATAAGAAGTATCACCTGTCCCTTTCTGCAATAAAGCCCTGTCTGATGACAGATTTCTAAAGTAAAACTTTAACCTTCAATTTTTGAGCCATCCTTGGTGGATTTACTAGTTTGCTTTAGATTTTTGTTGTTTTAAAAGATCTATTTCCGCTTTAACTTTTGGACAGATGGCCCTACATTCTTATCATGCAAACCTATGCTATATGCATAATTCATAATTGACTGAAAGCTGTCCAGATCTTCCCCTAAACTTTCATAAATGTCTGGATTTCTCTCACCATGACAATGATCACCAAAAGAACTAGAGGGGGTGATTCTGCTTTTTAAGGACACTCAATTAAACCTGTCACTATATCTAGAAGTATTTCAACTGTTATCAGAAGTTATACACAGGCACCACCAGCAACACCTGAAGTGCTATATTATGTAAAATATAGGTTTGTGCATGAGAATTTTTTGTAGTAAAGATTTTAGGCTGGGATAAGACAAGTGCAGTAATCTGTAATACACATTTTCGAACCCTTAGAAGAGAGAACTTCATCAACAGGAAAGTTTCTGCTATCAAGGTGTAGCTTTATAATGAAGCCGGAATAAATCAGTAGCTATATTTCTTCTAGGGATTAAACAGGAGCAGCAATCTACAGTAATGCCAATAAATTTGGATAAACACATTGGCTCGGTCTTTAAGTATTTTTTTTTTTTCCTTTGAGTTGGTTATGATGGGCCACTTGATCCTAAAAAATCTTTTGTTAAAATGTTTGGCTAACAGTAAATAGGGCTATGTTCTCATTTAAAGTGTGAAACAAACCCTAACAATAGGCCCGAATGTTCTTGAATGCTAGAGAAGATACACTTTCATCAGTGAACCTAGGTGACCCAGAAAACCTGGAATGGATCTGGTCCAGGGTTGAAAACTTTTGCTAACATTTGGAAACCCATTCTAGGTTTGTTGGATCACTCAAGTTCCCTGATGAAAGTGTATGTTCTCCAGCCTTGGAGAACTTTATTTAAATCAGACCCAATGTCTCAGATGGCAACTATTTGCTATACAGTGCTGTAATATATTGGTGCTTTATCAATACAGTTTAATATTATTATTTGTAGTATTAATAATAATATTAATAATAACAATAATCTAGTAGTGTAATCCAAGCATACATTTTTGTTTTTTCAATGACATTACCACCAAAAAAATCTTGCATTATACTCTGGTCTTGAATTTTCATCCTTATTGAAAAGTGGAAGTGCCCTCCTTCAGGTGTCAGGTCACTTCCTGGGCAATGTAAATTGATCCTATTGTCTAATGGCTCCAGAAAGAACCGCTTGGGGAAGTCACAAAATGAAGTTTTTTAATACTAGTCTACACTCACAAAGGAGTTTCTATTCCCCAATAGGAGGAAGGAAAAAATTAATTAATGGGGAGCTTGATAATCACCTGGACATGGAATTAAAATTTCAGTTTGCCAAAATACTGTGAATTGTGTATCTTTTGCAAATCAAAGGTTTTTGTAGGCAAAACAGTAGTGCAGTTCCTGGTATGTAACTATGCGCACAGCTTCATATCTGTATATCTGCAGAGCAAAATTTAAAGCACTACCATCTGACTGCTAGTTTCCGGAGATCTGAAGTGAGATTTGATAAAGTTACTACCTTGTTGCTCACTGTTCTCCTTGCTCATGAATCTTAACACATGGCTGGTAGGTCTCCAGTTATAAATCAGCATGGTAGTCATAAAATGCCATTGTGGCCAAGTTGCAGCTTTAAAAAAATGGCACATTACAAATTAGAATGGCTTCCATCCTTCCAGCATTCCATGCTGTCCCTGTAAGCATTTTATAAGCCTGATGATCACGTCAGTTTGATATCAGCCACGAATAGTGAAACTGACATTCCAGAAAAAAAAAAAAAACTGAGGTTGGTTTCTCAATATAGAGTATGGAGTATGGAGAGGACGGAGTTTGTTGCAAAAACACAAGGTAGATTTTATTTATTTATCTTTATTTATTTTTTAAAGTACGCATGAAAAGTGCAGCTGTGAGAGGTTGCTGGAAACTCCACCTAGCAAGGGAGGTAA
This sequence comes from Pyxicephalus adspersus, assembly GCF_032062135.1. Classification (NCBI taxonomy): domain Eukaryota; kingdom Metazoa; phylum Chordata; class Amphibia; order Anura; family Pyxicephalidae; genus Pyxicephalus; species Pyxicephalus adspersus. The sequence continues at coordinate 87,592,686 of NC_092863.1, forward strand.
TTATGTTTATAAGAAAAATTCTCTTAGGGTGCATGGACGGATGTAAGGATTAAAAGTTTGGCTATTGGATGTTCTGTTCTTACAGCTCGTCCAAACCATACAAAGCAATAGCCAAATCAGGTCCCAGAGCAAAAACATCTGGAATTACACCTCAAAGAGAATATATATATATATATATATATATATATATATATATATATATATATCGATACACACAATATGAATCAGTAGAAAATAAAATCACAGCTTTTAAACATTACACTTAAAAGCTGGTTAATAAATAGGGAAGTATTTTCATAAAAACATTGTAAAAATAAAAAACATGTTATGTTATATTTTGAATTGTTAGTTAGATGCCCCACCTACTGTACCCATCCTATAGACAAAACAGGAAGCTATGAAAATTCCCTTCTAGAATATTATCCCAAAAACAAGCATATCTTCCAAAACAATCTATTTCTGTAACAGGCTCCCAGTTGTAAATGGTAAAAGCCAGGCTTTATATAAAGAAGGTGCTTTGACAGGTGTCATTGGAAAAATGTGTTTTAAAAAATTATTGCGATTTTGTAAGTACAATATCAGACCTTTTACCAGGCTTACTCCCTTTTAAACACTCCAGCATGGCCACAGTTGGGCATTGCTTCACCATTTCTCAGAGAAAGCATACAATTCAGGTTTTGTACTTGTATTTACTCTCAGCCTTTGGAAATCACAAGCTGCCCTGAAATCCTTCAAGCTGATGCGGTTGGCTGTTATCTTTTAGGGTTACAAGTAAATCTACGTACAGATACTAGATCACTGGCCAGTCATTTCTAGCTTAAGTAGCTGCTTGTTCTATGGAATGGAGGAGAACAAGTGGCTAGCACCTAAATGCGTCTTCTACCACAGCAAACAGAAGCTGTTGAAACCATAAATGTTCGGAAGGTAGAAAATCTAATGAACGGTTTGTTAATCGTATAATCACTGATTTGTGTGATACTTACCCCACCTTCTAGATTGTAAGCTCATCGGGGCAGGGTCCTCACCTCCTCCTGTGTCACTGTCTATATCGGTCTGTCATGTGCAACCCCAATTTAATGTACAGCGCTGCGTACTATGTTGCACTATATAAATCCTGTTTAATATTATTAATAATAGGGATGAGGGAAAATGTTTGGAGTATTGTGTGCTGTTCATTCCAAAAGCCAAATTCCAGCTAAGACTACCTTTAAGTCTTTAGATTTTAGAAAGTTGGGTCAGAACCCATGATCCTAATAGGGAAAATAACCCACACTACTTGTAAAGGGAATTTAGTAAGTCAATAAGGTGATTTATTTCTTATTGGGACACAGCTAGAAGTTTTAAATCTAAAGCTTCTAAAGCTTTAAAAACATGGCTGCAATTAGGCTTTGGATTCACCCTATACTTTCCAATGTCTATCTTCTCCCAGCGATGGACTGTCTGAAATAGTGTAGATAACAATGCTGATATCACCACACTCTGCACCATTACACTATGAGTAAAGGATGTGCTGATACCTCAGAGGGCAGGTCCATGATGTCTTGTACCTACAGTAAGTCCTCAGTCTTATAGGGTTATTGACATAAGGCATCACTCAGAACTAGCTCAGATAGAACTAGACAAATAAACATCCTGAACTTGTGATTTAAGGACATTATTCAAAGAATGAGGGGGTAAGAGGATGTGCTGAGAGTTGTGTATTTATATGACATTGGAATCACTGGTTGCTGAACAAATGGAAGGATTAACAAGAGAGGAATAACAAAAATCTAAAACATACAATTTGAAAAATTAAACAAAGCTGTATTTTTTTTCTCTAACCTCTAACTAAAATTTCACCAAGCAGGATTAGCACTTCCTGTGTCTATGGAATGACTGGTTATCATGACCTGCAGGTGTACAGCAAAATTTAAAGGAGCGAGGTGGTACTTTGCCGCCTGGTTCCTTAATCACCAGGTGGCTTATTTAGCTGTGCCAAACATTTTTTCTGTTCTAAAAGAGAATCTGTGTTTAAAATGCAAGAAAATAGCAAAGGTGAAGAGATAACACATGTCTTAATATAAAGAAAACATACAAAACATCTCGACCTTGCTTAGCTAATGAACACCTGGAAACTAACAGTAATTATCAGACTCTGAGCATATAGAAATCATAGACTCTCTGCAATACATGTGATCGGACCAGTGCAATTAAAATGGATTTCTGTGCCCAGCAAGTAACAATCTCTAGCTAATGAGACCCACACAGTATTTCCCAATTATTCTTCATAAAGTTACATGACCCCCTTCATGTGTTTCTTGACCAGGTGCCTCTTTTAAGAATTGAAACTGGTCATCTGTTCCACCAGCAAGGACTCCCCTCAGTAAGATTCTTCAAGCTCTTGGAGCATAAAAAGATCCAGCTGCTAAATAGCCAAGAGTATTTGTCTATATTATTATTATAATTATTATTATAATTATTATTAATAAACAGGATTTATATAGCGCCAACATATTACGCAGCGCTGTACATTAAATAGGGGTTGCAAATGGCAGACTAATACAGACAGTGATACAGGAGGAGAGGACCCTGCCCCGAAGAGCTTACAATCTAGTAGGATACCTCTAGTGGGGTATATCACCTAGGCAGGGACATGCGCACTCAAGGGTAGAAGAGAGTAAACTCGGCACTTGGCATGTCATGTGAGCACAGATTCAGGTAAATACTTGGGGCTTTTAAATTAGTTTTTTTTTTTTTTTTTTTGGGGGGGGGGGGGGGGGGAGGGGGGGAATGCAGCAATTAGTTTGAGTGGGTGGGTGGAAATATTTGTAAGTAGAGATCCCTGGCTTAATTTTATACTGCTCCCATGTAGACCTGCCCTACTGTATTTGCCCTATTTCCCTCTAACTTTTTTTAAATAGGTATCATTTATTTTATCAGCGGCAACACGCTAGGACGCTGTAATCTTATATCTGTACAGGTACCCAATGACATTTGTTTACAGTAAAAACAATTAAGTAATAAAAACAAATTTATATATATATATATATATATATATATATATATATATACATAAACTTGCATTGTGAGAGGGAGCAGTAAAGCAACGCCAATGTGGCATCATAAACAAAGAGGCAGCACCTCTGTAAGCAACAAGCAATTATTGATATCCTTTAACCTATAACATTACAAAAAAAAAAAACAATATATTAAAATACAAATCCAGCAAAAACATCTCTGTTATAAAGAGGTAGATTTTTTCTGTTGGGGAAATTTCTGCTCAGTTCCTGTGTTCTCATTAAAAGATATATATAAAAAGGAAAGGAAATTTTCCTAACCTCTTGAGCGTTACACTGAGGTCTAGATTTCTGTACCAAAAGTGATCCATCATTTTTCATGAAATTTTTTTTTTAAATTGTAGACCTGTAACCTACAGAAATATGTCCGAACAGGGGTTCTAGTAGATATTATGAATATAAAAAATGTTTGAAACACAC
>NC_092863.1:87597735-87609570 GCF_032062135.1 Pyxicephalus adspersus
AGAGGGAGATCGACGGACGACGCTGGACGGAGGACGACGCTGGAATACGAAAACGACGCTGGATGAGCACAGGGGGACCAGGTAAGTAAGGATGGGAAAAATCTCGGGGTTAACCATCCTTGCAATTTTTTGGTGCCCGAACGAAGGTCGGGCTTAACAGCAAGGTGGTTAACAAGGTCACAGGCACAGACAGAAACGCTGATATAGAGAAAGTAGAGATAAGGAGCGCTGGATCACCGTTTTTGACATTGTATATATTTAAAGGCTCTAGCATACAGAAGCAAACCCTGCGATACTAAAAAAATGGTAATTGTTGTGGTGAGAAAAGAGCCAACTATGTAGACAAATGTCGAGCTAAAGTGTGTTTATTGTTATATCCAGATAAGAAAACCAGCTAAAGGTGTTGCAATGGCCCCCATTAATGTGCTTTTTAGCCCTGAAGAAGCAAGCAAATTGAAAACACCTAAAACAGTTCCTCACTGGAATCTAACAATAACTAACCTTGATCTGGACATCATCTACACAGTTGTCAATCATTTCCTAACTCTCCAAGGACGCTCTAACAAAACCTAACCAAACACTCTAACCAAAACAAAAAAAAACTAAATCTTTGAATCTTTTTAAATGTTTGTATTATTAATGTTAGCTAAACTCCTCTGCATAATTCTCAACAAAAAAAAAAAAGAAAGAAAAAAGGACTGTAGTATTTTTTAATTATAAAGATAGGTAAGCATTCATTTCTGCAGCATACTTGCTACTGAATTTTGTGTTGTGGTTATCCATTAAATCTGACAAAGTTTACATATGGCTGTGGCTTCCCAGCTTTTGTGCACACATTTATTTTGCAGTCTCGGTTACATAAAATGTAGTATTTTGATAATAGCTTATGTTCCACATCAATGCCAAACATGTGCATGTGGGTAGTATTTTCATAAATAGGAACAAACAAAAAAACACTCATGTGCAATTGCCAAATGAAAGCGGAAGAAAAACGTCTATTTAGGATCGTAATTGTCTTGAGACGGCGCACTGCAAGGTATTACAAAGAGTTACAAGCATGTAAACACACAGGAGAATAGAACTTCCACTACAGCTGCAGAAAGGCGACTCGGGATTGGAGGAGCTATGACATTTTACAGCTTTATGGAAACATCCAGAGTTTTTCTGCCGAAAGCACACATCTCTCGAGAGGGCTCTGCATTGAGCCTGTTGGCCTTGACATTAAGCCAAAAACAATTGAAAGACTAAAAAGGACAACAATTCAGTTTTTTTCACAGATATTTTTTATCCTCTTCCTATGAGCTTATTATCACAGAACCTCTAAGAACGTGTTAATTTACAGCTATTATGTAGCAAGCAAAGACCTTGCAGCACCATTTTTAAAGTCTGCATTTTCTGGTTAAGGCTAAATAGGTTGCTGCAGTTAACTTTTTGGGCAAGGAACCAGCAAGCATGCACTGTAACCATTTACAAAAAGAAAAGGCCTTTGTTTGGCCGCAGAGCATGCATGAGACACTTATCTAGGCTGGAAAAGTTCCCAGGGATTGGCATATTGTCACTTGTTTTAAGAAGAACCTGTGCTGAGAGGAGTATATAGCTTCTCAATGGTAACCAAAGCTGCCTAGATAGTATGCAGAACCAGTGGGCTCACCAACTAGGCCACCGACCCAGTCAAAGTTTGCAGCTCAGTAGCCATGACTGCACTCACTACTAGGAGGATTTCCAGCCAAGGGCCAGTGACAAAGAAGTACAAACCCCAGATACAGCCAGATAACTAGAATTTTCAGAGGACCTGCAATCATAGGCCTAATATTCATCCCAGCAAAGATTTTTCAGATACATCTGACACATCCCCTGAATAATATTGGTCACAACAGTTAGGGTGGAAGGGCTTTCCGAAAGACATAAGAATTTGGCAAATGATTTAAACTGTAAACAGTACATAAGAAAATTATGATTTTAACAATAACAATAAAAAAACTTAACAATAAATCCCAGGGAAATAGGATTAAAATGAAAACTGAACATAGCTAAGAAAAGTAGGATTGTTGATATGAAAATTGTATCATCTGGGACATTTCCAGCATTTTGTTTTCTGTCTAGTCCTGGAGACTGCAAGGAAAAGTTATTATAAATGCAAAAAAATACATTGGTAGACTCGCCAGTGAAATATATTTATTTGTACCTTTTATGTAAGTCAAGTTTATCCTGTGGTAGGAGTTCAAAGTTCTAAGAGCCGGATACTGGTTATATTCAAGTAATAACCATGTTTATTTTGAACCATCATTAGATGGTGCTATGTCCTCATGTAAAGTGTGTAACAAAATTGCCATCTGGAACATTATTAGAGTTTGTTACACACCTTACATGAGGACACAGAGCCATCTACTGGTGGGCAAAAATTAAATACAAAAGATCATTTAGGAGCACTAAGTGACTCATCATAATCACCTCAAACATACAAGCTATTCTGACCTCACTAAAAATTGAAAAAAGAACAAAATGAGCTCATGGGATTAAAATTTTTCACTCCTCAAAATAAATGTTTAAATAACACATGGATGGATTTATGTAAAATATTTTATTGCTATTTTTTTATTGATTACGGTTTAGCAGTGACAGCTGAATTTTGTGCCGTAGGTTTATACTCAAGTCAAAGACTTTACTGTATTCTGAGATAAAATTAGGTACCTTGATTTAGAAATGGAGAGTATATACAGTACAAATACATGTACTTATTTAGGAAGGGTGACCTGCTCACAGAGTTTTTTTAAGGGTCACCAGCTTTAAGTTTAAATCTCAGCAAACTCAGCATACTGGAAAGCGGAAGGAGGGATGAAAAACAGAATTTGTTTAGTTGCTATGTTCATCATCATCAGTTCCTTCCCTAGACACTGTCATAGTCTATCTTACCTGATGGCAGCCCTGTATTTCTGAGTCTCTGCCGTAGCACGTATATGAGCTTCGATCGGATTTACCTGCAAAAAAACAAAAAAAAAAAAACTAAGTTACATCATTAGGTCTATAAAACACAGCAAGCCACTAAGATTACACTTTATTCCAAACAGTATTTGTATTTCTACAAGGGGAAAGCAGCAGATTGTTTCTCTATCTATTGTTCACCAACAGGGTGAGGAGGGAACCTCTGGGTGAAAGTGAAAATGCAGCAAAGAAAGATAATGCCCCACCCCTAATGGGCATATCAAGACTGAATGTACAGAAATACAATACCGTTGACAGATAAAATACATTTCATATACGCATTTTGTGTGAATTTGTTGTTTTAAATTCAGTGTAAAATACCTCCTTCTTTTAGGACCTCTTCTGTGTATAGGCAGTGGTATTTTTTTTCACCTTCCACAGGCCTGTAAATACCTAATACATCTCTATTTGGATGTAGCTTACACTAATTACAGGATTGGAGTATAACAAGTGGAATGCAGTAGTTCTCAAAGAGCACCAATGTATGTTATGGATGTAGAACAATACCTGTTTTTACCAGTAGGTGGCAATGTATATGCTGAAAAAAGCCACAAGTTGCACAGAGGGGTAACAAAGGAAGTAACTATGCTATTTCCTTAGAGCTGTCTAGAGCTCACTTATAGATAGATAACCGAGGATATGCATGCAACATTCTAGCTAGCAATCTGGCCCGACATATACAGCTTTGCCACATAACACACTTCTGTCTAGAAGGGCAGGTGACCTGATCTTTTTATGATGCAGAATAATACTAACTTACAGGTCCCCTGGCAGTGAAAGGAGCAGTATACTGATAAGCTTATCTCCCTACCACTTTTCTGTACTGATGACCACTTTATTTTAGGTATAGACTACAGAAGGAATACAGTGGTGTCCTCTCTCCTAACTTTATGTCTATAAAGTGAAAGACTCTTTTAAATCTCTTTTATCAATCTATTTCTTCATTTAAGTATAATGATTTTCAGCAGATTTGCATATGGCATACCCGACAATCTCCCAGCCTCCTGCCCCTGTCCTTAGTCTGTGTGCTCCTGTATAGGAGATTGCAAGAGGCTGATACCAATTCAGGAACTACACTGCGTGTATTTAATTAATACATACATGATTTATTAATAAGCACAGAGCTGCATTCATGTCATTTCCTTTTATCTGCCTGAAGTTCAACTTTAAGGATTCTGGTTAAAAAGAATAACGCGCGACTAGGAGGTGGGTAGGGGGCATATTCAGGGCAATGAGGGCTGCAGCGTCAATGTACCCAGACTTGGCACAGAGAAGAGTGAGCCATCCTCTTTATGGTGCAGACGTTAGGGAAGCAAAGACAACATCAGCAACACATAACCTTGTGTATTTTATCAAGATGGCACCTTACACTGAATAATTTCTATGTCCATATACCCAGTGTTCTCCCCAGCCCCTTTGAGCCGGGCGCACCACCCAGCTCTTTTCAGTCAACACCTGGCTGTTTTTGGGTGGTTAGTAAAGTTTTGGGTCACAATACAGGGGCTGCCACCTGCCTACAACTTCTTCCCACCCGACTTCAAAAATTTCTGGGTTGAACACTGCATATACCAATATACCATTTAGAACAAATAACAGTAGACTCTGAATACTTTGCACTTTCATGCCTAAAGATTAATACCAAAACATCAGTTAATTAGAATGCACTTGGATATCCAATACCAGTTAAAGAATAATACATTAAAGTGCCAGAAATGTATTTGCTAAATAATGTGAGGTAAGATGGAGGGGTAGATGGCATCAGGGATGCAGAAACTACCCCCGCTATATATGTCATAAAGCAGAAGCTGTGCATTAGAGGAAACACAAGAAGAGAGCACTTAATGAGCCCTGCGGTGCCAACAAATCATAGATTCGCCTTTTCACATTTCTACATACAATAAAACATTTAAAGCCAACTAAATGAGTCGGTTATATGGAGTTCCTGGCTTAGGGGGCAGCTTGGGATATGTAACTTTGCTCGGGCATCGTCACCTTCGCTCTGTCTCATCTGCTAATCACAGAAATAAAAGAAATTACCATCTGTTATCTTCGAGAAACTTCTATCACGTTTTACACTCTTAATTTTTGGTTCTCTCCATCTATTTACCTAACCTGAGTGTTCTAGTCTATTCTTATGAAATGTACTACTTGGAATTACAAAACCAATCTTCCTACCTCTCTATACAGAAACATAGAGATAGAGAAAAAGACCAGCCTGTCCTTTTTTCTTTTTTTTTCATTCATAAAGGTTATAGTTTTTGTTTTTTTGTGTGAGTATAGATTTTTTTTTGTGTGAGTATAGTGTGAGTATAGATCTAAGTTTGTTCCTAGCATGTTTAAATTCACCTAATCCTGACAGACTCACTACCTTTGCTAGAAGTCTGTTCCAAGCCTCTACCCACATCTAACTCAATAGGAAACAATCCACAAAGTCTATAGGGTTGCACTACACAGGAGCAAACACTCAAGGCAGGGGAATGTGAACAAACGTACCAGCAAATCCCTTTAGATCAGAGGTCCCCAACCCTAGTGGGCTGTGGCCGCCTGACGTCGGCCACTGCTCCGGCCAGTGCAGTCACCAGCGGGGTAAGGAGAAGGACCCTGCTTAGGGAGGTGCACCTGCCAGAGCCACAGACCAGGACACCGCAGGCTCAGGGGGGTGGGCGGGTTGTGTCTCTAAACACAGGGTCAGACCTGCGATGGGAGAGCGGGTGGGTTCTGGCATCATGACGTCAATCTGGGGGAAGTTTCTTCTCCTTTGAGTGACACACCGCTCCCCGCGTATGTGCGGTCCAGAGTCCGTGCATTTAGTGGTCCACAACCTGCAAAAGGTTGGGACCACTGCTTTAGATGTTAGGTGATATTAAATAAATAATAATCAGATTTGTAGAGTCATGCTATTACAGGTAAAAAAATGTATGTTATTAAATGGTAATTGATCTGGTAATTGAGTATGTTTACAATCGGTTTTTAAACAAATGTAGTATCTAACAATTTGCTTATTATCAATCTTTCTAATATCTACTTATATCAACCAACCTAACATCCATCCACCTACCTAATATCTATTAACCTAATCCATCAATTTATCTTTAAATAAACCCTTCTATCTAGCAGCATATCTGTTTACCCATATCTACTAACCTATTCTCCTAATATCTATTTATCTAGATTTGGAATATTTCATCTATGTTATAAATATCTATCTATGAGAATGAAAAGTACAACCATCCAAGCCTTCTGTCCTGCCGCAGCTCCTTCTGTGCTTCTAGAACCCAGGCCGGTCTGTGCTTCTGTAAATATGATTTATTTTGTAGCAAAACAAAAGCTGTTCACTGAAACCGCTGCCTTTTTTATGCTATACCAGCCGTGCGTTGTCCCATGTCACCGTGACACTTATTGGTGAGCACACGGCTAATCAATCACACAACCCTCCCAGTGGCATTCTGGGTAACAGGCTGCAGAAGATACAGCCCTTCTCCGCTCACACCTCCCCCTGAGTAAACTTCCTTCATGATCAACATCATGATGGAACTGACACCTGGGAAAGAGAAATTGGGTTGGACTTTTGCCACCCTCACTGAGTTCTACATCGATGAAGCAGGGATTTGAACTAGGCCCAAATCCTGCTGCTAATCTGTGCCAGGCTTAATGATGTGATGCTTTCTGAAGGCTGCTGTCTGCTCCTCCAGACTATAATATAAAGGTCATACTTTATATCCCCATCATATTCATTAACCGAGAGGCCTGCAGCAAGCAGCTCTGGAAAATATCAGCGTTCCCCCTCCTCGCCATAGTAAATAGGGGTGTCGGATTGGAAAATATCACTTCAAGATCGTTGGTGCCAAAACACGTGTAATTAATTAATGTGATCTTCACCTCTGATTTTTTTTCCTTACAAGCAAGAGAAGACCAATTTTGTCTGGCGCTCTTGCAAAGATTACACATTGGTAGAGGTAGTGATTAAAGCGTGACCGCCACAAACCACAAGAAAAAAATGTTAAACTAAGAAGCCAATGAAAGTACCTAGAAATGTATATTGCGAGGATAAAAGAATGTATATAAAGCACTGTCTATGAAAATGCTTTTTTTCTTTAAATTTTGATAATAATAAAGCAATATCTTGCTAGTTTGGCCAAAGAAAGAAAATTCTGAATGTTATGACATGTTTAAATCCATTCTTTTTGAAGTGCATCAGTCCTATAGCATTGCTACAGCTGTGACTTGTCCTCCTGAATGTCAGTTGAGGTTATGAGTAGAACAAAGACTGTGGATGGGTGTAAGGAACAGAGAAGGTGGTAAAAGGGACCAATAACATTGCAATAGACAATAGATGGAAAGTGTCAAGATCCAAAAACACAGGTAAGGTATTAAAGGGTGCTGGGTGGAAGGTGGGGTGGGCTAGGAGTGCCTTAAAGCTGGAAAAGAAATACAAAGAGACTGCAGAGGTGGATGGGTAGAGGGGGTTCAGAAGAAGGTAAAGGGGCCAAAGATTACTACAATAAATGAAAGGTGGAAGGTGGCAAGATCCAGGAAAACAGCAGAGAAACACGTAGGGCTTTAAAGCGTGCTGGGTAGAAGGTGGTGAGGGCCAGGGGTACCTCAGTACTAGAAAAGGAATACAGAAGAGTTGGAAAAAGGGTTAAAGGTTGGGAGGATTGAAGATACAGAAAATGCTAAGAATGATATCACTGGTATTTGTCACTCAAGGTCTCTAGAATACTATGAGTGAAGGTGGAAAAAACCTGGTTGTTTCTTCAAATGGTGCAGGAAATGGTATTTAATAGGAACAACAAAGCTCTTTTCACAATTGGGGATGTCTAATAAATGCTATCATTATATTAAAAACAGCAGCTTTGTGAATTTTTTTATCTAGAATTAGACATTTTTTTCCATATACAAATTAATTACCCAACAACTCATTTGAACACACTCCAGTATTTTTTTAATTTCTCTATTAATATTATTACTTCACTTATGATCAGTTCTATACAATTTCAAATGTCCAAGTGACCATAACTGTTAAAGAAAATACAAAAAACTTATACACTACAGGTTTTACACAGGGAATACATATGGCACGCGCCTGGATGTGTAGTTCTTTCACAGCGTGCCTAATCTGCAACTGTGTATAGAAATATAATGCTTTTCCAGCTTTCATATGATTCCCTACCGCTCAGCGTGGTTACCCTGCCCTACGGCTTAATGTTAAAGTATAAAATGCACGCTTTAATGCAATGCCCCCAGTGTATTGTGGAAGGCTAATGTGATAATTTCTGGTACTTAGTTTGCGTACCTAAGAGACCACATAATAGGAAAGTACATGTTTATTCTGCTTCTGGAAATATATTTGGGAAACATGCTGTCATAGTCAGGGCTTTGATCCCGCTTAGCATTCAGTTGCTGACCTAGAAGGCAACTATACGTAGGAGAGCTACTGTAGAGCAGACATAATCACCAACATTTCAGCATTATTTCCAGGGACATAATCTTTTCAAGTTTTCTATTTTCCCTTTAGATATACATACAAATGTGATCTCCATTTTTATTTCCTCGCTTTTTCTTTTTTTAACCAAAAGAAAAATAAGCAATATTTTATAGCTTATCAGTCCTTAGATATGGAGACTGAAAACAATTTTTTTTTTTTCAGCCTTCATATTATATTCAATAGTGATTATGCCAGTAATATACTTTATGTACTATTATTAATATACTGTTATCCAGTATAGCGCTGACATATTAGGCAGCGCTTTACAAAGTCCGTAGTCACGTCATTAGCTGTCAAAAGGGCTCACAATCTAATGTATTAGTATGACAATGTTCACTCACTGTACTGTATCTATCGAGGATCAGTGTTGTCATCCTAAATTGCTCCCTGGAAATGAGCTTAAGGTTAACACTGGGAGCATTAACTGTTTACTGCCTACAGGAGCTTTCAGGTGTTGACCAGGAGAGAATTGACAGTAACTCAGATATCTGAAAAATTATGTAACAACCAAAAGGTATGTACTGTAGATGATCAAGTTTAGAGAATACACAAATACCCTTTTTTCCTTAAGCCATCCAATTCATAACAGACATTTCTGGTTGGCCATGAACAGGTTTGTTCGTTAGTCTGGTGAGCAAATTCTTGTCCACAGATAACCTAAAACTGTAAACCACCTAAATCATATCAATCACCATAAGAAAGGTGTTTTTCAGAATATGCATGTTTTGTGGTTATCACACTGATCCTATCTTAGCTACCCACTAAGTCATTGGCAAGGCACAAGTATGCAGCCGGGTCAGTGACTCAAGGCTATGTATTTTTTTAAGAACAAGTCAGCAGATTCATATGCCATTATTCAATTCAAGACTTAAGAATTCAAGTTTAAGAATTGGTACAATGGGTACTGCATGTTCTCAAATGTTTTCATTCTATAAGATTCTTTTCTTGTGTTATTGAATACTAAGAACTCTCTTTTACCTTGGTGTCATGCTGAAGATTTAGGATTGGACAACAAAATGCCTTTTGCTAATCTTTGGCCATCTTATTTGGGAAGGCTGGAATGATTTAACTCTCACGCATGTGCACAGGATTTCATTTATCCTCAGCAGCCATCCAGGATTGTACACTAAACTGAGCATGCACAGCTCATTGTGCATTAAAGAAAAGATTGAGAACAGTTACGTAAGTTTGTTTTAGTTTTGAACAGACATTACCTGTCTCTTCTGGAATAAAGAAGTTTAGTTACACTTTAAGTATAAATCATGCCGATTTTGTTATCTTGGAAATATCATGTATAATATTATCACACTTAAGTTAGAATCCAGACTAGGTAAAGTAGAAAAAATGCTTATAAACAAGTCCCCACTGACTTTTAGAGCTGCAGGCACTGTGGAGTAATTCATGCAGTTGTCCCTCGGCAGCTCATCCCTTTGTTCTCCTTCCCTAGCAGTGACTAGGCAGCGTGCCACCCTTCTAATGCAAACGCAGACCAGGAGAAAAGATAGAGAAAAAAAGAAAGCTGAAAGGCAACAGCTTTACTGCTACTTTTGCAAACTTTAAGAATCAATTACTCCTCAGTTTCTGCAGTTACTAAGGTCAGTGAATATGTAAATATTTTAACACCCATAGCCTAGTCACAAATCTACAAATCTATAGGGGCTATATATTTACTGATCTGAATGCAGATAAGGAATGTTGAATTTTCCAATCTGCTATTTTGTTGGTCAGTGACTCAGTATCTGCCACATCAATCGGTATAACAATGAGACAACTGCATTTTCAGAAAAATGCTTGCAATGACTGTATATGTGTTTTCCTCATGCCTAGTTTACTTTAAAGCAAAGTGTGCTATATTTAAAACACTATCTTTGTAATAATGTGTAGCATTAATACCACTTCACAATTATGAAATAAATTACTTTATTTAAACTATATTTTATTGCTTTAATTTTTACTTATTTTACCTATACTAAGGACCCCAACAGTGTCCTCTATCTTGGTCTTTTTCTGTATCTGTCTTTTCTTAGTTATGGGGCTGAAAGAGAAAGGAAGTGACATCATAAAAATAAAAGAAGCGAGGTGAAACTGAAGGATTATACATTAAGAAATGCAGCACTGTGAACCTTTTATAGAGAGCTAACTGTTTTTTTAAGTAGCCCGAGAAAGGCTGATGAAATCCTATACTTGTAAGTGGGGGTGCTTTAAGGGTCACACTCTTGCCTCCCACCTGTTACACATTGAGCAGCACAGTGGCTCAGAGGTTAGCAGTGCAAGGGTCCCAGGTTCAAATCTGGGCCAGGACACCATTTGCATGGAGTTTGCAGGTCCTCCCAGTATTTGTATGGGTTTCCTCCGGGTACTCCCGTTTCCTCCCACATTCCAAAAAACATACAGTTAGGTTAAATAGCTTCTCCCTAAATTGGTCTTAGACTGTTTTAAAGACATTGAGGTAGAGACATTAGATTGTGAGCCCCTTTGAGCCCCCAGCGAGTGACATGACTATAGACATCGTAAAGAGGTGTGTAATATGTCGGTGCTATATAAATACAGTGTAATGATAGTAATAATAATAATAAAAATACATGTGACACTGGAATGACACTTTTGGAAGTGAGCACAATATAGATTTTTGCTTCAAAATTATGTATAAAATGTATGCGTAAATAAGGAGTCTAGCAGGGAAAGGTCTGTTCCCGATATTAATCTGAGTTTATCCCTAAATGTAAATAAAGACCAGATGTACAGTAAGACAGCTGAAACCAAATAACATCACTAAATCTTTTTGTGAACTTTGAGAAATAATTGCTTTACAGTGTTTATGGAGGTTAGTAGAGGGCTTGTTTTACGGTTTATTTGACCATAGTCAATAGAAGAGAAAGAGATGGGAAATCCAAAATTGTTAAATTTTCACAGAACAAGGTGAACTTATAACTTTTACCAAAATGTAGTGTAACACTTCTGACCTTTTTAGAAAATGCTAGGTTGTGTCCGCCTTGAAAGCCTTCGAGTCACTAACCCAGAACAAGAATAGACCACAAAAAAGTAAGAATTCTTTACTTAATAGTTAATAGTTTTGGGTCAGAACTTAGGAAAGCATTAAAATCAAAATATCTGCACAACTAATATTTCTCTCAGCACATGAACACCTAAAGTGTATTTTATTTATTTTTTCCTTTTAAGTAGCTTTGGAGGTGATCAAACTTATTTTGGAGATTACAAATTATCATTAGTGTCAAAAATGTATTTTTTAAAATTTCAGAAAAAAAAGGAAGAAAACCTACAAAGCATCTTGTTACCACACCTTTTTTAATATATATATATATATATATATATATATATATATATATATATATATATATATATAT
>NC_092863.1:87609759-87629759 GCF_032062135.1 Pyxicephalus adspersus
GGTAAAATCAGCTCCTGTTTGTGTGGGGGAGGATAAGAGAACAGCATAGACATGAATCATTCCCAGTAATTTCAGTGTTTCCATGACATCAGTGGGCACCAGTCCAGCAATTCAGTACAAGTCTGGAAGGTACCAAAGAGGCAAAGAAGCCAGCAGGAGGCCGAATTTCCTCTTTTTCTTTTTTAAAAGGATTATGCTTTGTAAAGATCTCATCTGCAGTTTCCTCTATTACCTTCAAAACACAAGATATCAAATCAAAAGGTACACAAAGGGCTAAAGCCAGGAAAAACTTTTTAAAAAATATTTTCCTCTGGAACACCTTTATCCTTTTTCACCAAGAAATTAAAAATTGAATTTTAAAAAATACATCAGATACATCTGAATCATTGCCAGTAAAAAAAGAAAAAAAATCCCTGCTCACCAGAGGTGTGTGATCGAGTAACACCAGCAAATTAAAGCTTTAATGCAAATTTTTTTTAAAGGACTCAAAAAACTGTGGATGAAAATTAGATGATAAAAGAACAAAATAAAAATGTTTTATTGTATAAATTTTTATTAAAGAGAAAACATGAGATCAAACAAAAATTCGAAGACAAAATAATTCAAATATTTAGTTGCATACCAGAAATATAGGTTAGTAAAATAAGCCCTGAAATCCCAATCACCGCTTCTGTTTACCGTCTGTATAGCGCATTACGAGCTACACGTTTACTTT
This sequence comes from Pyxicephalus adspersus, assembly GCF_032062135.1. NCBI lineage: Eukaryota > Metazoa > Chordata > Amphibia > Anura > Pyxicephalidae > Pyxicephalus > Pyxicephalus adspersus. The sequence continues at coordinate 87,610,475 of NC_092863.1, forward strand.
TAACCCTTTGAAAGGTGGCTTTGTGTATCTGCCAAATACATTGAAGCCAAAAAAAAAAAGACACATAATACACCTAAAGTAGATAATCCCATTCTATTTTATTCTCAATCTCTATTGTCTGGGAACGTCACCATTCCCAGAAAGCAAAAATCCATGGCAAAGAAACGGAGCAGGTTTATTTGGATGGTTTACGGGAGCACAAAAAAAAAAAAATCACACACAAAACACCACCACAACATCAAAACAGGACATATTTATTAACACAAAGGCGACCGGAATGATATATATGCCAGACATAATCACTGCGGATTTTTCGAGACAAACCTCTTAGTACTAGGATGCGGCAGTCGCTGCGGATATTTTTTTGGCACACAGACAATGGTGGCAGTGCCAAGCCCCATGGCTAAAGCTACTTAAAGAAGGCGAGCGACTAGCATTAATTGCTCAATAAGTATACGGCACACAGCACCACCGAGCACGTCTTAAGAAAAACAAATGGACCCACAAAGAGTTTATGTTGATGATGACCACAAACAGCCGTAGATACCCATGTAGGAGAATTAATTTAGTTCTTGTGTAGAATTTTCTGTTGATCACATCTGCTGTTCCCTGCACAAGATGTGGAAGGTGACAAAGCCTAATGAGGCTTCTTTTCAGGTTCTGAAACATACTGACAATATTTCCAGCTTTGCCAGACAGGTGCTGGGCCAGGACTGACCTAGAACATCACAAGATCAAAGGATCCATCTTCCTTCTGCGTCCAGCTCTTAAATACCAGATGTGCCAGCCTAATGTGTTCTGTGTTATCTGGATTAGATTTATTTTAAACCTGTCTATACGGTAAACCTGGATAATTACACACAAGCAGGCCGATTTTATAATTCAATTTGTCACCATTACAGAACATTCTAAGATCAATAGCACACTAAAGCTAAAGTGTGATAATTCTAAGAGGGTGACACCCCAATTATAAAACCCCACTGCTGAACTAGTTCTGAAAGCCTGATTCACAGTTCTGTGCATACCGCACTGACATGAGAAAAACACGACAATAAATTATAGAACATGGCAAAAAAGTACCACATGTATAGGGTCCTGGGAAGCCTGGAAAAATCAGTTCAATAGTTATTAGAATTAATCTATGATAATAATTTATATGGCAGATCCAATGTATATCAATTAATAAAAACAGTACAGATGAATATGGCTTTTAGTACAATAGGCTAACTGTTCTCAGCCCTTTTTAACATGGAGAAACCCTAGAATATAATAAATAGGAATAAAGGAACATAATAATTATAGGGATAATAATTACTTTATACTCCGTCTATATGATACTCTGGGCTGTCCTATAGGACAAAATTATTTGTTCCCTTACATAGGTGGTCATTGGGAATAATACTCAATTTATAAATGGTCAGTGGTAATAATGTTCACTACATTGGTGGTCAGTGAAAATAATACTTCTTACATTGGTGGTCATTGGAAATAATGATCCTTACGTTGGTGGTTAGTAGGAAGAAAGGGCCTTACATTATTAGCCAGAAGAAAAAACGCTCCTTTCATTGGTGATTAGTAGGAAGAATGATCCTAACATTAGAAGTCATTGGAAATATTTCCTAATGTTTTGGGGATTTTAGGCCTTGGAAAGTTACTGAAAAGTCAACATTAAGATAGACAATCGGAATGATGAACAGATAAATAGGAATGCTAAATAAATAAAAAAAACAGATACACATAAAAGAGCAATACAAATATTTTTAGCTTTTCCTAGTAATTGATTGGAATATTCTGTTTTCCAGGAACACTGCTCCAATAAAAATATATCTGCAGGACCAGCAGATGTTCAGGGATTAAAGGGTTGGGGGGGAACCATAAATCCAACGTTGATGCCAGTACTGATTTCCAAGGATGAGATTCTCTACAAATTTTATTAACACGTATCTGGCATGGAATCTCTGGATAAAGACAATGCTCTGCAGATCTCCAGAGGTTAGTAAAAGACTTGCTTGCAAAGTATTATTAAAAGTAAAATGGGGTGCTCCACACAGAAACAGAGATGGTTCTGAATGGCATAGAGCCTGCTATACAAAGAAAAAAAATTGATGCTTAGAATGATCCTCCTCCCTTATAGCTTTTGTAATGGGTAGTTTACTTCAAGCAGATCTCTCAGTGCTGGCAAGTTTAATCCCCTCCAAGCTTCTTACATCTCCCGGACTCAGGCAGGAAAATCTCTGGTTCCTGGTTCTGTAGCCTCCAGCCTGAGTCTGTCTTCCTTCTCTATATATTAATAGTGAGACACAGCACGAAAGTGGGACACCTTCACAATAGTAACAGGAAGTAGGTGAAGCAAGGAACTCACATCTACCCACCAGATCTCTCAATTGGTAAAATAAGCCAACTGATATGTACTTCTCCAATGTTTATAGAAAAAAACATGGCAAATGACTGTCTCAGGCCTTTAGTGTTGTTTCTGGGGCAATCATGTTTGTTGGGGAGAGTATGAGCTTATTGTGTTTCTTGTTATGTTTGCATATTTCATTTAGTATTCAATTTATTTAATTTAAATTAATTTTCTTGTATGTTAAAATTTTTGTAGCGTAATGTGGTTTACAAACCTAATCAAAATTCAAAAAAATATATAAAAATAACATGCAGAAACAAAGATAAAGAAAATACAGGATAGATCACTGCAGATTTAATACTTATTTTTTAAAAAAAGGGTTATTAATCAAAGGGATAGGGTATTCATACCCCTTGAAGAAATGGGAATTAAATGGAGTATAGGACTAGATTCTCCAAATAATTAAAAAATGATAAAAACCAAAACAGGACTCTCTCCATTAACCACCTGGGCGTTACACTGATGTCTAGATTTCTGTACCAAAAGTGGTACACTGTTTTTCATGAAATTTTTTTTTTAAATTGTAGACCTGTAACTTACAGATATATGTCTGAACAAGGGTCTAGTAGATATCATGAATATAAAAAATGTTTGAAAAACACAATCATGTTTTCAAAAAAAATTCAAAAAAAAAAATACTTTCAATAAAATTAAATAAAATACACAAAAATCAGCTTTAACAAGAATACATAAATAAATGAAAAATACTGAAAATGCGATAATTTTGTATACTGTATAGTAATATATTTTTCTAAAACACCTCCCTAGTGTCCAACAGTCCAACGTCACATAACTATAGAAAAAATCACATAAATATATTTTGTATTATTTTGTATTGGATTGGATACAAGACTTTGTATTGAATCCAATACAAAATATTTGAATTTCCTGCTACGACCCCCATCGACGGGCGCACGCACGGACATCATCAGGAATCGCCGAGGGACGCGTACGCGAACGCCAGGTATTCTAAATTTTTTTCCAAACTTCTGTACTTCCATACACTTTTTGCACGGAAATTTATTTTAAATTGTAGGCTATAATTCACCGAATTACTCAATAATTACTTATAATTCACCTAATTACCGCATAACTCACCGAAATATGTCCAAAATGTTATAAATTTAATAATAAAATTTTTTTTTTAAAACATAAAAAAAATCTTTAAAAAAAGTTAAAAAAAAAAATAGTATATAATGTAATGTACCTGTACAGTAGCTTATATAATATATATATAATACAAATATATATATATATATATATTATATAAGGATTTCTTTGTATTGGACTCAATACAGCTTTTTTGTATTGAGTTCAATGCAAAGGAAGTCAATACAAAATTTTGAATTTCCCGCCCCGCCTCCCACCGGCACCGACGCATGCAGCGACGTCACCGGGAAACCCCGGTGATAGTTACTGCACTCGCCGGATGAAGAAAGAAGACAGAAGACATCTCCGGAGGAGCTGCGGGGAAAAGTTGAGTATTTTTTTTTTCGATCGACGCTGGACAAAACGGATCATCGCAGCGGGGACCAGGTAAGTGATTGGGATTTAGACCAAGGTCGGGTTTATCGGCCAGGTGGTTAATGAATCTGAAAACAAAGTGGAGATTTTGACTAACCTCTACCCTAAACTTCACATCATCTACACATTCACTGCTACAATACAGGTGATCTTTAATGTAGTTCCTTCAATTTTTCCCAACCTAAAGATCCCAGTGTTTTTTATGTTGGTTTTGTTTACATAATTATCAATTGGTTGAGAATTATTGGCAATCATAGGCTAAAAAAAAATTCCAGTTATTAAAAAAAAACAATACAGTTAATGAAAAACACTTTAAATGTATTCAAACACTGAATTTGTTTATCAAACCTAAAAAAAAAACAATATAAAAGGCAGAAACTAGTCCACATAGAAGGAGAGTATCAATAAATATATAAATTACTAATAACCATGAACTAAAAACAATTAATGTGTCCCTTACAACAACCTTTTTTAAATTTACAAAATTTTTACGAAATTTAGACTGTAATGATTAGAATGTGTTGCTGTCTTTGTCACTGCTGGGGTGATCCGGTTTTTCCATTTCTTCTAGACTGCTGAGAATGGGACTAAATGTAAGAATTTAAAATTGTTCCTTAATACTAAAATAAGTAGAGAACTATTCACATGGGGTCACATGTTTTGGTTAAAGCAGTCTATCAGGGAATCCCCTCTACTTTGTAGAGACTTACTTTCATTTCTTGCTGTACCTATAAAAGAGGAAAGGAAATCTACCTAATAGAACACTGATAAAGAAAAATCCTTTTTTTTACTAATTTATTACTGTTAGGTATTTCCATTCATTTATTTCCATTCACTGGCTGAAAATGCATGAATACCTTTTATTCTCTATAAATATATCACCACCAATGTAGAGCTTTTTTTTGTTTGCAAAAAGGGTCACTAGATTATAATGCACACATAGATTGTATTGTTTACTGTTATGTTCAGTGCTCCAGTTTTTGCAGACCATGGTAAGCATGAAATTGTTTTGTAAAAAAAATCACCGCTTGCTCTCTGACTTCTATAGACTCAGGCCTGAATTTTGTCACCTGCACATCTTCATCATCTATAGAGACTGCTCAAGGGTATTGAAATCTGCTTCCTGGTCTATAAAGATAGGGTTTGGTTTGGAGATCTTCAGGCCAGATTTACACTGTTCTGGTGCATTACAAATGTTACCTACAGTGAATGTTACCTAAGTGTACCTCTTGTTTTTTTTAGCTGCACACAACATTGCACCAATAGACTTTATTAGGCACTGACTACCCCGAGTAAGCACACCCCAGACTTACAGCAAATCCGATCATGTCGAAGGCTTTCCTAAAGTGACCATATACTTTGCAAATTCAGGACAAAATAACTAAATGCTTTAGAACAGGCCTTGTGCAAGCTCCAACCAAATGTCAAATGTTGACTTGGAAATTGCACTGTAATTAGGTGGTGTTGTGGGGGCTGCAAGGAGGTGATTAAGGCAGAAAGGGATTGTACATACATATATTGGGGTTCTCTACCATCATTTAATTATGTCCAGGTAAATATTAAATATTGCCTATTAATATTTCAAATATACATCTTGCAGAAAACATATAGAGAGCTTTATGCAAGCCCAGTAAATTTCTAAAGGCTCATTTTACTGCTGCTGTAGGAAAAGAGTTGCAGGAAAGATCAAAATACACAGACAGGTAAATCAGTCAGACTCAATACTTTCTCCTAGCACAAATGGTAATGTTTTATATAGCCATTTCACAAATGCTGACAGCAAACTAAGCGGCAGTGCAGGGCTTCCTTGCTAGAAACCCCAGAACCAAGGAAGTGTAATGGGTGGGCTTTGTAATTTTAGATGGTAAATAAACAAGATACATATTATTACAAAGATAAACAATACATCCATTACTAAAGATTCAAATATACATTATATAAAATAATGTATATATGTATAAATATATTGTTTCCCCACTGTAAACAAAATACCTGCATGAGAAGCCTTAGGTGAAAGCTGACATTCTAAGATTCCTGGGCTGCATATTCGTTCCAGGTACTTACCTGTGCAACAAAAGATGTCACTGCCCTGTAACTAGCATGCACCTCAAGATTTAGAGAACAGCAGCTCCCATCTGAGATTTCTCACACAGGTGTTCTGTTTTGTGACCAATTCTGTTTAATCCCGACTCCCAATGCACAGCACTCAGGTACAAGGGGGAAGTGAAATGTTTCCGCAAATAATAAACATCCACCAAATAAAGAAGCCACATGTGTAAACAACCTTCTAATTAGATACGGATTGTCTCTTCCTGTTGATATTAACAGAGTGCTGTTAAATAAACACAGTTTTCATACATAAGCTAATTGTGAAATAATACAAATGCTACAGGGCATTTCCAGGACAAGCAATAAAACCCAGAGCACGGGTAACCTTTCAGCCCGTATAGGGGAAAGAAAACAAATATCTATAGTGCAGGATGGCTGGCAAGAGATGCCATACAAGATATGCAAGACATTGTGTGCTTCTTTTCCAGCCTTTGGTAAAGATTAAAAGGTTAGTTTACTAAAGCATAGTGTATGTGATATTTTAATCATCACATTTATTTATTCAGTTCAATAAAGAAACCTGTTTATTTGACACATGCACTTATTATTATATTTTTACCTAGTATTTAAAAGCTTTTTAACAAAAAATAATGGTATGATATTCCCTACTTTGGGCCAATGTTGACGGGGCTTTTTTTTTTGGCACCAGAGCACATTTTCTCCCAACAAAAGTCAAGGGGAAAAAAGCAGCTCGAGGTCAGAAGGTTATGCGCAGGACAAAAATGGATCAAATGCAGGTGAAATGCAACTCAGAAGAATCTTACATTGATCTCCAATGCAGGCTGAATGCACTGAAAAGCTTGCCAAATTCACTGACATAAGCCCAAAGCCATTTGACATAGGTCCTTAAGCCAAGTTTGCCAGACACACATACATGTGCGGTGTTTTGTGCCATTATGTTGGTGGTAGGGCACCACAAACGCCATTGTATTGCACCACCAAACTGATGAATGTCATTACATCTGTAGCAGCTCCCTTATTTTGACACATGCTATGTGATCAGATTTGGCCTAAGTGTATAGAAATGCCACCTAGACAAAGGCTGTATAGGATGCTATAGGAATTTGCTAGAACTAGGGGAACACCAGGGGTGTCAGGAAGCTTATCTTTTCATTTTTGAAAAACCTTGCTACTATGGATAAATTGCCTTCAATGTCAAGATAGTAAGTTTTTCCTAAAGTATGAAAAAAAATATCAAAGAAAAACTATTTTTTTAAAGATAACTAAACTTTCAGTGTAGATCCTTTGGCTGTTACTGTCTTTGCAGGATGCACTAACAAAACTAGCTAGGACACCTGAAGGGATCAGTGTGTCCCCCACCGCAGCTATCAGCATCCTGGTTTCTGAATTAGCCACTAGAGGAGACTCTGGGGTGGTCGGAACTCTGAATTTTATGACTTAGTACCCTGTCTTAAAGGCTCCTTCCCAACAGTCCAATGCTTCTCAACCAGGGTTCCTTCAGAGGTTACTGGGAATTCCTTGAGCAATTACCAATTTGTGCCTCTCACATCAGTTTAACCAGTGTTAGTGATCTTTTTGGCTATTGGTAAGGGTGACATTGTTTCTACTGACCACCATGTTAATGTACTGTGAGTTGTTGATATAGTACTTATAGACCTGAAGTTTTTAAAGGGTTCCTCCATGATAAAAAGGGTAAGACATGGTAATTTGCAGTGCATTTTCTAAATGCAAATGTGTTGCCATGTCAGTTGTAATATGTTTCAATTGGCAGCCTATTTGTTCTCCTAAAAAGCACCCCATACACAAAGGTGGTATATTTTGTAGTTTTCTTAAAGTGCACTACACTGCAAAACTCAGCCATTGGTTGTGGTTTCAGTGAACCTGGGTGATCTAGCAAATCTGGAATGGATCTGGTCCAGGACTGAAAACATTTGCTAACAAATAGCAAATTACTTAAGAAATCCATTCAAGGTATGCTGGATCACCCAGCTTCACTGATGAAAGTGTATCCTTTCCAGTTGGAGAGCTTTAATAAATCAGGCCCCTTGTGTTGGTAGGGTATGTATGGGGTGCCATACAATAAACAACAATGGATGGATTTTTTTTATATACAGGAAGTGTCAGCAAAGAGGCTGTTGCAAATTAGAAGCATTCAGATACAAAATGGTAAAAAATTTTTTTTTCTTTTTTTTTTAAATGGTCATGACACACAGTGCCTCCGCAATCATTCAGTTACAGTTTACATCTTCTTTATCACATTCTATATGAGAATTTTGGTGAATGTGTTATATCTACTTTAAGTAAAAATTAAAACAACACTTTGTGAAGTATTTCTTCAATATATGCACAGATCCAGCTGTTAGGAACCTGTAACCTTTATGCCAGAGGCACTAGGTTAAAGGAACAATAATGCTGGATTTGAAAAATTGTTGTGGCTTGAAGATGTCACAGTCAAACATGTTTTGGTCACACTCGGCAGCCTTCAATGGCTGGGCAGAAGTACACATTTCATGATAAAGAAAAATCTGCTACTTAATTGTAGGTACAGTACATTATGAGACACTAGCACGATCTGTGACTGCACGTCCCGGCTAAGCTAACTGGTTTTGACGTGTCATCTACCATGGCCAATGACATGGATAATGCTTCTTAACGTGGGTAAAATTCTGTGGCATATAGGTCACTCTCTTAAGGGGAATCAATGCCGCCTCCTTCCTTTGCATTTCCACCACGATCCTTCATTTTGCAGCCTGGAGCGGAGAGTGAAATGCAGCAATGGAACCCACTGCTCAAAGCAAAAATCTGCTTCCAGGACAATCCATTATATCTGACAAGCTAAATGTTCCATGGTGCACCATATGGCATCGGAGCAGGCCCAACGACGGAAGAGAGAGATTCAGCAAATGCATCACTATTATTGAGTTTGGCTACAGACTCAACTTGCATTTATTTCAAATTTATTTGGTCCTTACGAATGCTTAACCTTTAAATCTAAAGCCAAACTAATCTATGGAATGTGTATTTGGCTTGGGAAATAGATTTGTTTTGGACCGATATATAACAGCATCTAAAAATAAATATTTGTAATAAAAGTCACTTAAGTAACCAATATGGATACATGCCATGTAAACTGTGAGACTTTAGAGAGAAAAAGAACTTAGAAATTGCTTCATGGATCTGTCATTAGAGAAATAAATGAATTTAGGCTAAACTCCACAGAAACAGCTAAACAGTAAACCAATGAAATACACATTTCTGTACATCCAGCCCTGAGATTTAGACAGCTTTACCTCTGTCTGGCATGGTGAGGAAGACCTTTTATATATCTGCTGAAATTCAGAAGCACTTACAGGTCTTGTTAAACCCCCAGCATGTGACTGTTCGGTAAAAAGAGAAAAGCAGCAGACTTATGAGCTCATATCCTTAACTTTACTCTCCTATCTTTAAGAACATGCTCCTGGTGCTTCTTTTCCTTCCCTGATGCTGGGCCCTGTTGTAAAGGAACTGCAAGAGATGGATGCCTAGTCATTATCAGATAACTACTTCCTACATTAAAATAACATGTATTAAGGAATACACAACTGCATAAATTTATTCATTTTTATATCTGCTAAAGTTCAGCTTTAAATGTTTCTTTCCGTCATTCTCACTGTCTAATTAATGAGAACCAGTCACAACTGGCAACAATTGTAATAAACAGTCTTGTGGGTAGCATCTCTCAACCCAAGAGACAGCTCTCAGCACCACAACCATTTACCTCGGCACATTTTTTTGCACATGTGCAAGAAAGCATGTTCTGTAAAGAAATGATGACTATGGCTGTGAACACCTGTGTAATCACACAATACTATCACTTGTACCAGTGTGAGGATTGATACAAACTTTCATATTTATGGGGAGAAAACAGATAGGACAAGGTGGAATAAGGATTGTGTTTTATTGAGCTACTGAATCCTCCCTTGGAATCAGTCACATCCCCAATGTTGGTTGCACAAAATAAGTTCTTAAGAAGGTAGAGAAACACTGCTAGCCAGCAGAGGAGATAAATTATGTATATCTGTGCTACAATTTTATAGGCAGATCAAGGATTCCAGCTCAAAATCATAGACATGCATGCAAAGGAATCTTTTCAAGAACACCTGCAAGGATTTGCTAAGGGCATGGTTATCATTGGGGGAGATTTTAATTTTGGTCTGAACCCTGACCTATTTGTCTCCTCTAGGTCTACCTCACATCTTTCCAATTTCTAAAAAAGAATTAAGAGATGTCATCAACATTTTCAATTGACATTTGATGTGTGCTCCACCCAGAAAACTAGGATTGCACACTTAATCCCACATCTGGTGACACATTGCAATCTGCTGTGTATCCACCATACCCCTCAGGTAGGAACATATCCTGATCGGACTAAATTTCTGTTTTTCTTGACATTGAACTCTATGTGGCACTAGACCAAACTTTTAAATGAAACCCCTTTTTAAGCTCTATTTTCAATTTTTTTGGGCCCCATTACTTCCCAAAAATATCCTTCATTTGTCAAGATAACGAATAAATAGGATTCTGGCTTGTATCCCAATTGTCTCAGTTCTTCAGAATTATCACAAACCCCTCAAATTAACTAAAACCGAATACCTGCAAATATATATTAAACATGTGGACAGACCTTCACCTAAATATTGGTACAAAATATTAGGAACATGGATTTCAAATCCTTACATGCTTAAACGGGTTACTTAGCATCCTTCAGAAAATGTTCTTGATGACCCCAGATACATACTGGAGAAACAGGCAACTACATGGGGGTAGATAACATATACTGTGGTGCTGCAATAGTGCAAACTTCATCATATCGGCTGCCTTTCTCCTACATCACAACACTTTCTCTAGATATACCATCAGTAATCAATTCTGCCAGAAGTTGCATACTTGAGATATGGAAACAAACACAGATCTCCTCAATACCTTTGTGAATGACCAAAATTAAAGAAATAAAAGGTTTACTCTGTTATACTTTCCTCCAAGAACAATAGCTTCCTCATATAACTCTAAGGGGTTAAATGATAAAGTAGGGAATCTGACATTCCCTCAGACATTCCCCTTGTGGAGAATCAGTACTGCTATTGAAACACATAGACCTGGTAGATTCTCCAACGGGGAAATTTTGCTTTATAAATAGAGCCCAGGGAGACTAGAGTTATGTAATTTTCTGTTCTCATACAATAGTGAGGTATTATACTTTTACTGTTTTACTCTTTTTATAACTAATGTCTTCAATTTGAAGATAATGTTCAAGGTTCAATCGTAAATGGTGATAAGGAGAAGTGTTCTGATTTATAGCTGCTTTAAGGATTTGAATAAACTCTATAAAATGCAATCTATTTGGTTTCCAGTGTCTATTTAAAGAACACAACCCAGTATGAATGAGTCACATTATTTATTATACTGATTGGACAACAGGCAGCAAATGCCTATAAGTATCTCTGTGAAAGTAGTGTGTGAGTCTGTACAAGTCAGCAAATTGCCATCTTAGCTGAATTTGTCAGACTAAAAATCCCATCACTGAAAATCACATACCATTTCATTATTCAACAATGAGATCTAAATGATTAAGGCACTTCACACCATTCTTATTGAGTACTGTATTCCTCCTTTCAGTAAAGAAAAAGAATTTTGTATGCGCAATTGTTCCTTTCAGAGCAGTAGAACAATGGGATAATTCTCGCTCAGAGGTCATGTTAAAAGGCTGTTGTTGTTTGGAATGGCTTCAGTCTGGAAATTCCAACAGTGGCCCTTGTCTTTTGAAGGAACCCGGAATTCTTTAAAATATCAATAATATTCTTTGAGACTATAAAATTTGTAAGATATACTGGCGTCTGACCACGCAGTGATGGGGCATGGCTGGACGTGACTCCAAGCAATTCTGATAACAAAGCCAATGTAGCACAGTCAAGTAAACATTATTTTTACAGTGGAATTTACTTTCATAGAGGAACATTTTTCTGAATGGATTCATCCATATTATTATAATACAGCTTCTAGTAAGCCAAGAGGACTAAAGTGATGTAAAAAACAAACCAATCCAAGCATAAAGGCAATTTTATACATTTCACTTATATCTGACTGTTTAGGAGGTCCCTATGTGGAGTCCACTGTTTTAGGGAAAACCAACAGGTTTGCTTCAGTCTCCATAATGCTTAATAATATAAACCAGTTTCTCAACCAGGGTTTCTCCAGAGATTGCTAGGGGTGCCTTGAGCATTGAGCAATTTGTACCTCAAAGGTCAGTTTACGTGACATCAATGATCTTTTTGGCTATCTGTAAGGATAACATTCTTCCCCATGGCAAACAATGTAAGAAACATTCTTCCTACCGACTTTACTACACTAATGTACTGTGAGCTGTGGATATAATAATTATAGAAGGGGTTACCTGAAGACCTGAAAGTTATTTCAGGTGTTCCCATGTGATAAAGGTCGAAAAACACTGCTATATATTTACCTTTATGTATTACTCCATAGGAGAGTGCTGGTCCAGTCAGTGCTGTCAGGTCCTTATCTATGTTCTGTGTGGCCCTTTATTCCTGCAACCTCGAGTTTACACAAGGCCTTGGTTCATGTGAAGGTCTTAATTGAGGTGAACCTGTTGCTTCTGCCTGCTTGAGCAAAATTTTATCTGCTTCCTACTTTCTTTCTAAGTCCAAGTGAAGCCATTGGTAAAATTAATCTGTTAAAAAAAGAAAACCCTAAAAAAATGGCGGAAATGCAGAAAAAAAAAAAAAGATTGTGTACTCTAGTATGCCTGTAGTCTCTAGCAAGACATATACAGAAGATTATGTGCAACCCTTTGGTAAACTCAGAAACCTCGGCTGAGGCCTCGTTATACCGTATAGGTTAAAAACCACTGAACTAAGGTCTTCTTCGCAGTTGAAGCTTTATATTAGGTTTTGGATTAAGCAATATATGTGCTTGCATTGATTTAGTATTGCTCATGTGTATTCTATTGTTGTTTAAATTAACTTAAGTAATGTATCCACTTTAAGGTAAGGTTTTTCCTTAAATGTCCGGAAGTTATAACATATATAGTCAACAGTAGCCAACACAATGCCCTGATACACTAATGTTAAGGTTTCATGATAATAAAGACTTGGGGTGAAATATGGTCTACATATGCACCAACACTGCCACGTTTTAAAGAATATCAGCAAAAAGTCAGGATTTTTACAAAACAAATGGAACAAGCTTTCAGAGACATGAAAAGCCACAAGAGCAAAGTCTGTATAAAGCAATTTTTTTTTCACTGGCATACGAATTTCCTTCTACAACCCAAAAATGTGCTGGCAGCTGATTTAATTGCCCCTGGTCTGAATATTCTACTCTGTTGCAGCTAGTTCCAAGACTGTACCGAGAGGAAGAGGGCAGGATAAAGGCAACCCAAGCCCTAAAAGATTGACAGCCAGTACAGAAATAATAGAAATGTTGCTCAATGTCTTTAATAGGAATAAACAGAACCTGAGGCTTACACAGCTACCGAAATACCAATCCCCAACTATCTATTGCAAATATGTGGCACCCCCAATAGCTTTGAGTCTTCTCACTCCTTGTCTCTGTCCTGTGTACAGGTTATTTGCTGAGATAGCTCTCTCCATACAGTGTGAGAACAAAAATATCATATCACTACTCAGCACCAAGAACACGATCTACAGACAGTATTCACCCCAGAATATTTTTAGGCTGGGTAGGAGGAAGCTGTAGGTGGGTGGCTGCCCCTGTATTGTGCCCCTGTATCTACCCAAAAAAGTGGTTACTGAAAAGCACCGGGTGGGGAAGGGGGTGCACCCAGCTTAAAAGGGCTGGGAAGAACACTGTATAGAGCAATACCCCAATAACCAATGTTCACGGGTAGTGCAGTGACCACTCAGTTTACACCAGGGGACATGCACAGTGGTCTGTACTTAGCTATTATACGTGCTTAATTGTTGAACCAAAATATTTGCCAGAATGAAGTTCTGACCAAGCAAAAGCACATATATTCCATGTTTAAAAGGCTGTGGTGCATTTATAGGGTGCTGAAACCACATTCCTGTCTTTCTAAAAGACATATACCTGTCTTTCTATTTGCAGTAAGTGTAAAGAATAATAATATTTTATTCTGTTTTGAATACTTAAGTACAATAACTAAAAAAAAAACTAATCAGGCAATTATAGTGCTTGGTTTGCAAGCTGCCTTGAAGCTCCTAGCTGCTAAACATGGCTAGACCTACGCTGATGAGCCCTGCAGGAGAAAACCTGTGCCTGGAGCCTGGAGATGGTTCTCATTTGCCTTTCTGTTTGCGTTTTTACAATTTACAAGTAAACAAGCTGCATAAACCAGACATGTGGAGCCTACATAAACAGAGTGACTGGTTTAAAAATGTTTTATTTAATTTTAATGCAGACTCGTATCCATCTCAAAATGTTTGAATTTGTCATAGCACCAGGTGACTTCATTTTAAAAGTGAAAGAAAAAAATAAGTTAATAAAAAAATAGTATGGTAAAATACAGTTTCTCTATAAGAATCCATACGTATGGCAGATTATTGTAGACATATGTGCTGTGTTTTAGGACCAACCAATCAAATACCAATTGGGAAATCAGGCCTTAAAGTCAAGCACAAATATTGCAGCGGATCTGCTCAAGGACATCGTCCTAAAGAAAACTGTTATGAGAGTTTCCACATTTAGATGAAACTGAACCAGGCTTCTTCGAGTTTGACTATTGGACATTGTTGGACAGTCAGATTTCCTTGGGAAAAAATGACATGCTTTGCTGAATGAAACATTAACATGAATTTGGAGAGTACAAGTAGCCTCTTCAAAACATAGTACATAGGCATGGCCCACTGTCGGCCCTATCAAGAAAGCATTTCCCTGAGAAATGCTATGCAGCCATCGCAATGCAGGCAGGAAGTGGCTGCAAAAAAGGGATGCACAACAAGATGAAAAAGGTAAAAACTGTGGTTTAATACATAAAAATCATAGCAACTGTTTATGATACAAATTGACCAAATGAAACAACTTAAATATTTATTTTTAAGTAAAAAAAACAAAAAACATTTAAGTGTTTTTTGCAGAGGTTTTTTATCAAAACAAAGAAAACAATAGTAATGTATAAGATAACGCAAATGCTCTTTTTTCCTAGGTTCTGTCTTAATCGTGCCAACCCCAATGATAATGAGAAATATAAAAGAAAAAGGCTGGGTTTTGGCAAATATGGAAACATGTATATAAATGTCATACAGTGTTATAAATGAACCCACAAATGGGTTGTGGGTAAAATAAAACAAAATTTATAACAGCACAATAAATATAATATAAATAGGAGCCTTCAAGTTCAAATTTCACTGGGAGATCGTGCCTGAATCCTATACAGAGGCATCTATGCAGATTCCAAACAACTGCGCACACATGTCATACCCAACGCGTTTCATCGTTTATGCTTTTTTTAGGGGACATAATGAAAATGTTACATCGCTGAAATGATATTTGGAAGATTAGAAATCTAACACTTCCCTAGGGTTTAGATTCTGCTAATAAGGATCATCTTTTGCAACGACTGGAGTTGCAGACTGCTACTCAGTATTAAGTTGAATGGCACATTCTAGTTTCAAGGAATTCCTAAGAGACTTCTATCCCCCCCATCCTAAATTTAGAAGTGAACATATATATGCTAAATATATATATTATTGCATAATATTACACTTCCCACAGTCACAAATAAGCAAGCTTATGCAAAACAGTTTGCTCTTTCATACTATTCATAGCCAAAAGTCAAGTACAACCATTCATATGAAAGATTCACAGTAGGAACAGGTTGTGGGATCTCCGTAGGTGATGGAGCCTAGTGAAAAGATGTTAGGAAAGAGAGCTCTGAATTTTTTAAGAACAGACAATAATGTTCACTTGGATTAATGAAGATCCTATAAATAATAAAACAGATGTAATTACACTTCTAAGTAGAGATGTAAACCACAAGATTTGTTGATGTACTGTTTTGCCCAATTTCCCCCCCCCCACCTCCCCCCGTGTTAGATGACAAATTGAATCAGCCAATTGGCTTTAGGAAAGGAGGGTAATTCCAGCTTTCACAATCAATGGGACATGGTGTGTACACCCAATCATCTCCAGTCATGAATACACAAGAACAAATATATTATCAAAAAAACTAGCTAAAGCATAACTAAAATCATGCATGCTAGAGACCCCTTCACACACACATATATATATATATATATATATATATATATATATATATATATATATATTATTTACAAGTATTTCTATTTGATATTGACAAGTTTAGGGCAAATATAGCATATATATATTTTCTAGGAAATCTTTCTTTTTCAAGTAAAGTAAAATGCATATAATTATGTTTTTAGTTTAGTTATATTTCACACCTTTTTTTAAATTCTCCTTACCACCTGTTGTAAAATCCTGTTTTCAGCCAAAGCTTAAAATTGTTTGTCAATATAAACTGCAATTTTCAGTTACAGGCAATATTTCTGAAAGTGAATTGTTATGTTTTGTCTTTAGCTAATCCATAGTGCTCGAGGAATCCTATGTCATGTAAGAAATGTTTGTATAGCAAACATATGTGTATTTATGTGTGTGTATTTATAAAAATATATACAGAAATAATAATGTATCAACAACTTAAGGTAAATTAAAAATGAGCTAAAACTATTTTAAATTTCATTAAATTGAGGAATTTGTATTTATGTGTTTTATCTGGATAAAGATTCATAGAAACTGTCACCACGACTGTAAACTTTTACAACAACAATTTACTAGTTTCAGTGAATCTTGGGTGAATATATGCTGAAATAGTCCCTTTTAAATTTTTATTATATTTTTTATTTACATGGTTTGGGGAAGAAGAGACATCTTCAACATGGCCCACATATCTTTGTATTTTTACACTTTCAGTCCATGGCAAAGCATGTTCATCAGTTCCGATATAACATGGAACTCACAGCTCTACAACCACAATGGACAAATCCTTGATCATGTCAGAGCCAGAGGCTAAGTTTGTTCCAAATGTTTAGTGCAAAAGGAAACACCTCAGACATGGGGAAAAAATAAACTCCAAATTATCATATCAAACCTATGTGAATATATATTTATGTGGCCCGGTGGGAATAAATTGTATGAATTATATCTGTTTACATTCTCAGGTTTTTCCTGTCTTATATATATTATATCTTTCACTTGCTGTCATGATACACATGGAAAATTAATGTAGTCATCTAAATATCAATACCATACAGGGATGAGTATTGATCCAGTTCATCCATGAGTAGAAATGCACACTTGTCAAATGTTTGTTAAAAAGAAATTTAATTTATTGTGATTAAAAGGTCCATATAACATGGACTTCAAGGTCTATATACAAAGGCAAAGCTTTCTCTGCCAGTGTTTGTCATTAATGCTGTGTATACATCTCTACTTCCATTCTATAAACAACATACAAGACGACCATACAGCTGAGCATTACCTGTATTTCCATCATTATGTCTACAACTGTTGTGTATACACACGCTTAATTCAACCTCTTCACACAATGCTCAAGGTCAGATGTTCAACCTAGTTTTATCTTTATTCCTCTCATTGTTATGTACATGTGTACTATGTCTTAAAAATGAAGAAATGAGAGTCAGGGTTTACCTGACAAATAAACAAGTATTGTGAGTATTATATTTCACATCATATAAGACACACTGACTTTGGTAGTATACAAGTGAACAGAAATAGTAGTATTTTATTAATTCAGACTTGAGCATTTATGGAAACTGGACCATAACACATGTATGAGCTTGTTGGACATTAATTCCAAAACCAGCATACCAGAGTTGCCTTTTTCAGAGTTTTTTTTACAATATTTTTGAGTGTGCCTGTAGGAAAGTTCTATAAAAGAACAAGCATACATTTTACTAGAACTTGTTTGGATTTTCTGAAGTTAAAGGAAGTAATTAACTTCATAAATTGCTATCTGGAGAGGATCCATACATCCCAACAATCCTAGACATTCTGTAGGAGTCTCTGGGTCCAAAAGAATGTGGCATTATAAAAAAGCAAGATTTATTTTGTTCCTGTATATAAATTACTCTTTTGGGGAGGAAAAGGGATGTGGTCTTTATTGGGATGTGATATAGAAATGCAAACAGTAATACTAGGTTATGGGATAGCAGCATATCTGTATGTCCTACTTTTTATAGACATAACACAAAACTTTCTCAAGTAAGTTTAAAATCATTTCTTTTTTTATGTAACATCATGCAAACAAAATTTTTGTTAATTTTTCTTTTTTTATCTTCCCTGGTGGGGTTACTTATTCTTGTATTGGAATTCTGCTCAGTTCTGGTGTTGTTCCTATACCGGATATTATTCTGTTGTATGCAATAAACATCTTATGATACACATAAGGCCAACAAGAACAGAAGAAAGGCAGGAAGTTCTTTTACGTATTCAGTATGTATCAGAGGGATACAAAAACATAATATATTGGAATACCACCAATCATCCAAACTGCAAAGCTTAGGCCCATTACCTCCCAGATGCTTGAGGTCTGTGGACATTTATAAAAACCTACAGCACAGGGGAATTGGACCTTTCACTCATATGTTTGCTTTTATTTTGCAACTTTTACTGGAAAATGAAAGCTGAAATCTCAATAAATCTTACAGGAATGATATTCTACTTCTCTTTATTGCGTTTTTTTTTTAATTCATGAAAACTCTGTTGGATACCACAAAGCCATACTTAAAGAGAAGCAAATATACAATGACATTATAAAATTTATATAAAGTTTCAATTAGCTCTTTATCTAAATACTAGTATATTTATCTTGAATATCTAACCATATGATAGAACTAAATGCCTGCTTATAAAAGTCTCTATTGTTTTATCATTATTTGGACACTCAGCACTTACTGTACATGGGAGACAAAACTGCTCCTCGAAGGTGTGCATCCCGGAGCAACTGACTTCTATCCATGAGCCAGTTCCAACCTCCAAACCACCCATCTCCTTTGTGATTAGTTCTAGAAGAAACGCACACCTGCTGCTGTAAAGCGGGTGCAGAAGTAAGGGAAAGGAAGAAAGATAGGTAACTGCTAAGTTATGCATGATGTGGACAAAAAGTTTAAAAACAAAAACTGTCACCTACTTCTTCCCCCCTTTTAAAATTATGTTTTTGCTTTTCATTATTAACAGTATGCTTAAAATATAATAGATAGGTTCTATAAAAAG
>NC_092863.1:87932259-88021591 GCF_032062135.1 Pyxicephalus adspersus
AAACAAGCCCTCGTACACCTAGAACTGAAGCATCTCAAGATGACATTTATAACAGAAGAATTAGGAATCCCTATAGAATAACACAAACTGGAATGGAGAAACTGTAAAAGTCTCCAGAGCATGATATTGCCAAAAATTAGCAGGTCACATTTTTTTTAGATTTATCGTCTTGCCATTGAAGACTCCAAAATTGCAGCTTGCAATAAACATATATCAAATATAAAGCTATCTCCTCCACAATCACTAAGCACATAGAAAAAATGTGTTGTTACAAATATTTCAGGAAAAAATCATTTCAAAAGTTGGATTAAAATTTGTAAAATAACCAAAAATCTTCTAGTGATGGTGATGACCTGTTATTACTCATATTCCACAAACCACATTAAAAGATTTTAAACTGAACCATACAAAGTTGAAACAGAAATGTACAAGTGTAAATTTTATAATAAATGCTTGCTAAATTTGCATTAAATACAGCCGATTCTTATAGAACATTAAGGGTAGTCTAGAAATCCAATCCAAAGCCGCCTTTTGGGACTTCCAAGCAGACCAGCTCCTTGTGGCCGTGAGCCAAGGTGGCATTCATATTGAAATGTGTTACATCTACCTGTGAGCTCAGGTGCCCCCATCCTGAACAGGAAGAAAGCCCCAAAGGGGAGGCATTGGAACTGCTGGATTCAAACACATATAAATGGCTAATCTTTGTCTAAATAGGATTTGTGTTCACTACAAATTAAAAATGATTGTGTGCCATGTCAGGTTGGTTTTGTGTTAGAGACTTGTGATTGTCTCTCACAATATCAGAACTATCTGGAGACAAAGTGAATAATGTTGCAGTTAACTTGTTTTGTGTATATGGGATTGATGGGCTGGACACATTCTACTGAAATGAATTTGTTTATATTTATACATAAATGAAAGCTATGCTGGTCTCTCTCATATGTCATTTTGTTTGGATATGCATGCAAGCTACAGACACCCAATGTTTTAAATTGCAGTTAAAGTGTAAACTTGAGCCAATTTTTGGTTTTGCATAGAGTGAAGGGTTGTTTGCTCTGTCGGGTTTTAAGTGCTGTTTGTGTGTTTTATTAGATTATTCCTTTTTCTTCCTTCCTGTTCTACTCTGTAATGTAAGGGAAGTAATCACCCGTGTAAAAATCTGAACAAGTATACTCATTGGAAATAGACAAGGAAAGGATAGAGAAATTAGCGGCTTTTTATGGCAAACTTGATTAAAACTAGAAAAAATCCTTTATTTAATTCATATAAAATAATTCCTACAAACATAACAGTATACATAAATCATGCAAACACAAAAAGGAAGAACCCTTTGTGTTTACTATACATAATACAAAATCTCTTAGCAATGTATAGTAAAGGATGTTCATCCAACACTAGATTTGTAGGTCAGAATAATTAGTACTGTTATTACGGTCTCCCCCGTCGTGTTTCGCCCTAATGGGCTTCCTCAGGGGACAACGAGACTCTACAATTCAATAGATCATGGTAAGTACACAAACAATAAACCATCAATAGAAATACATAATGTTAGATTCCTATTCACAAGCAGTAACTCACTTGATATATTGACCCCATAGAAATTACTAATGATAGGATGAAGGATCAGAAGCTGAATTCACATCAAAGGCCAAAGTTTTAGATAGCAGGTAAGTAGGTTGGATAAGCACTATAATGAATAGATTGGGAAGATGTTTCCCCCGTTCTATTGACAATATCAATTTTTGGATCACCCCACCTTCTTTCTACCTAACAATTGAATTACTCTAAAAGAGGAACAAAGCAAAAGCAACCTCTAAGCTTTGTCTTAGATCAGTGTTTCTTAGGGAGGGTTCCTTCAGAGATTGCTAGGGGTTCCTTCAGCAATGGGAAATTTGTGCCTTTTAGGTCGTTTACCACCAACACAAATAATATTTTGGTTATCTAAAATTGTGGCATTCTTTCCACTGACCAGCAATGTAAGATGCATTCTTCTCAAGACCATCATGACATTGTATTGTGAGCTGTGCATGTTTTAATTATTGTTAGGGGTTCCCTAAGACCTGACAGTTATTTTTAGGGTTCCCTCATAATAAAAGGGCTGACTTAGATGCTTATGAGACTATGAGATCATAAAATCTCATGTATGTCGGGATTCTCCCAGGAGAATCTCTAACAGTGATGCCTGATGTTGTCTTAGTGGATTAATGTAGGAGTGAGTGAGGATGACCACTGTACTTCCCTACAGAAGAGAGAACAGCAGGGTGCCCACTTGGTCATTCTTCCTCCTTCCCTTCACTTCTTCTGATAGCTGCCATTGTCCGGTGGCCAGATTAACCAGTCCTAGTGTCATTAATGGCTATAGTACAGCTCAATAAATTAA
The DNA here is from genome assembly GCF_032062135.1 of Pyxicephalus adspersus. NCBI lineage: Eukaryota > Metazoa > Chordata > Amphibia > Anura > Pyxicephalidae > Pyxicephalus > Pyxicephalus adspersus. The sequence continues at coordinate 87,934,640 of NC_092863.1, forward strand.
ATACCAGTTCTGGCTTAAAATTTCCGATTTCTGTTAGGATTTCTTAACCAATCTGACCAGATTCGGTTGAGTTGGAAATTTACTGTCCAGATAACCTCTACCACAAAACAAACAAATATAGACATAAGGAACTCTCAGTTTTTTAGATGCCTATATGTGTTATAATTTATTTTGAAAATGCATATATACACAACTAGCATGATTTATTAAAGGTCTCCAAGACAGCAGAGGATGGACTATCATGGATGAACCTGGGCAATCCAGCAAACCCAGAATCAATCTGGTGCAGGAATAAATCATTTGCTACATAATAGGAAACAAATTTTAGGAAATCCATTTGATCACCCAAGTTTTTCTGTGATAGTCCATCATCTCCAGTCTTGGAGAGCTATAATAAATCAAGCCGAATGCACTTACTATTACTTTTGTCTGTATGGGCCCCTGCAAAAAAAATAGACTACAGTAACAAAGCATGTGCGATGAAGTGCATTGCAGCACATGGATTAGCACAACATTATGTGTTTGTGTCTAATGTCTATGCCCCAAACCTTTCTAATTAAAAGGTTAAATGATTCAAATATATTATTAGGATTGGGGTCATGTTTTATAGTGTTTTATTAAGAAATTGCTGTCAAATAATTATCCAGAGCATTTAATTATTGTTACCATAACACATCAGTGGTATCCTGCCCAACAGAAAAAACAAGGAGGTAACTAAGCATTGAACAATCAATACAGATAAAGGTTTAGATTTTGAATTAAAAAAAACAAACAAACACAGGTGCGTGGAACTTTTCAGCTGGTAAACCAATTTCTGCAAGCCCTGGAGAACTCTATAGCATTTCATTGTTTGGGTTTAGAGTACAAGTTGATAATGAGAAAATTGGGAGTCTATTAATTTCTCAGATTTACTCAGGCATGAAGCACTGAGCTATAGTGATATTTGCTTACCTAGTCATTATGCAAAAATATATTAGCTAATTATTTTGACTAATGCAATTAAGATATGCATATTTAGCATAAACCATACAATGGGAATGCTACAGTCAGCATTTGCCAGGCGGCACTCATGGGTAGCCGAGAGGCGAAAGACCCAGCAGAATCTCACCCGAAAGAGCACGACACTGTGGCAATATTTTCCTGAACAGGTTATTTACGACCTTTCTGCAATGATTAAACCGCTGATTTTACAGCAGGGATAGACTACACACTAAATAAACAATATACATCTACATTACTAGCCAATGACAAGCTGGTATACCCAAGCTTGCAGCGGTATCAAATGTAATTGGCACCGAGGCCCTAAATAGGATTACATTTTTGACCTGACATATCGTACCTATTAGATAAATAATGCTATCAGTAGGAGGTATTTTCAGTGACTAGAATTGAGTTATAATTGCAGAACTTAGACACCATTTTGGAGATCCCTACACCCCCCATAGAGCATACCCCCCAATGTGTGTTTATTATTTTCAGTATATTTTTTTGTCTTTTGTTGGTCAAATGATGTTCCCTGGCTTCTTCATCTTCCGAGCTGTGGGCAGTTCCTACTTGTAGAGAATATTGCCTCATTCTGGGTGCTGTGCAGCTTGACAATGCACCCCCTTTATGGTCTGGGGTTACTGGTAATGAATTGAATTATGCTAGAGGCTGGAGGAGGACAGAGTCTCAAGAGGGTTGGTATTGCTTCTAGATTTTTTTTTTTATGTGTGAACAGGAGGATAAAAAAAATTAAAAATACTTACAGTTAAAGCATTCAATTATAGTATCAAAATGTCAAAGTATGAGACTTTAACAGCAGTTAAAAATGATAAAATTGTCATATTTTATTTACATCATTTTAAGGGGAAGTTTGTACATGCCTCTCCCCATGTAACGATTCAAGGGAAGTTAAAAAACATCATAACATATATGGGCTGAATACATTGTACACATTACATATGTAGGGATCACAGATGATGGCGGTCTCCCTGTTTTTTGAATTGTATGCATTGGTCTTGGACAGCAATTTACTATGAATAAATAGATGTTTTTGGCAATTTTTTGAAAACTTCAAGGGACAGACAGTACAAATTGAACATTATGGTGGATGATTAATTTGGGATACCGCTATCTCTGTTGTTGTGGTTTTAACCCTGCTTTATACCTGCCTCTATACCAGGTGACAAAGTTCATTTGTAGTTGAATAGACTATTGTGCTGATACATCTATTGTTTGTACTAATTACATCCCTGAGGAAGCGGACCTAGTCTGCGAAACGCGTTGGATGATCCCCACATATGTAATGTGTACAATGTATTCAGCCCATATATATTATGATGTTATTTAACTTCACCTGAATCGTTACATGGGGAGAGGCATTTAAAAAACTTTTTTTTAAATCATGTAAATAAAATATGACAATTTTATAATATTTGACTGCCACTAAAAGTCCCATACTTTGACATTTTGGATACTATAATTGAACTCCTTTAGGGATGGTGGCAGCATAAAGTAGAATTGAAATCAGCCAAAAAATATATAGATACAGTTTAAGCATACCTAAACTCAGAAATTTCACTTTACATAAAAGGGACAACCCTTTTATGTTAAGTAAAAATTTTGTTGTTTTTTTTTTCAAGTGCAACAAAAGGGTGCAGCACCGCCCTCTATTCCTCAAGAGAATAAATGGGGCGCAAAGCCCCCCGGGATACCTATGTCACGTATTCCATACTCTAGCAAGACCTGGAAAAGAAAAAAGAGAGAAGGGGTCACTGACATGGGATGGTATAAACAACAATAAAAACCCAAAAAAAGGTTCTAATCTTTCTCTGCTTTACTACAAACTTTTTTTTTTTTGTACTTTCTTTCCAACTGATTCTGATTCTCTAGGAAAGAAAGTGAAATGAAGTGAAATAAAAACATAGACTGCCCTATTGTCACTCTATTGTCATTCCAGGAGATGGGATTTAATATCCTTCAGACCAGATCTAGACCTGATATTGAAAGTTACCCGATTTAACTATGTGTCATGAAACGGGGGAAAAAAATCGAATTCAATGCTGTGTACCATAATACATCTTATTACCTGGATAGGCCACCATATCACTTAGGGGCATCACATAGGTGAGATATATTACTTCCTGACCTGTACTTAAAGTCCTTTGATAATTGCAAATAAATCAGCTACTGATATTGATAAGGGTTGCCAGCAATGTTTTCCTGTTTTTCCCTGCCACGGCAGGATCAACAAGATTTGGAGTAATGCATGTCCACTCTCCCGGTGAGCAGACATGCAGGATATTTATTAGTAACTTTGTAATACCCTGTTACCAGGGACTTAGTGGGTCCTAGTGTTCCTCTAGACTCCTCATTAAGCCAGATGGTACTACAGGAGCCCTGCTTACTCACTGCTATGTGCTGAACTCATATGAATAGCATTCTCAGGTCAATGTAAGTGGTTCTGCTTCTCCTACACCTCTTTCCATATCACTAATATCATCCATGGACACTGCTGGTGACTGCTGGTGATTTAAAGGCTATCTTACATGAATTGCTGACCAGATCCAAGTTAAAAGCTTTGACTTCAAAACTGAAAGCTGCTCATCAGGCAGCACTGCTTCAAGTCAAATATGATTTTGCCAAGGTTGCTGAAAAGGCAGAACATTTTGAAGTTAAATTATCTGGCCTGGAACTGAGAGTCTCACTCTGCACTAGAAAGAAGATAAAATGGTGCTACTGTATACATAAGATTTGTTGGTAATACAACCTGGCATGGTTTTGCTTTGAAAGAATATATTAGATTTAAATAGGTGACTCCATATGGGCAAATTTTACATTTTTTTTAACTTGAGCATTTCTTTGGTGAAATTTTTAGAAATATACTACTAAAATGCCGATAAATTCTACTGTTAGTTTACTTTGTTTGCTGCTTTGTTTACTTTTTGTCCTTTTGTATTATTGTATTATCAATAATATGTTAGTATATTCCGTTTCATTTCCTATCCAGTTTGGTGTTGTTTTCATGCTGGTGTTTTGCAATCTTTAACTCAGCTATTCTAACCTAAAACATCCTGAACCCCTCTGCAGCAGAACATTGCTTGTGATTTCAATCTCTACTTATCACAAGTGTATCAAAAGAAGCTTCTTGTATATTTTTAAATCACAGTATGAGATTTTTGTTTGAGAAAGGCCACTTGTCTGGGCAATGACCGAGGAATACAGCACTAGCAACATATTGGTAAACAGCAAACAAAAAACACAAACTCTTTACTTTTTGCAATGTATCGAGTCAAAAACAAAGAAATACATTTGTGGCTAGTGGAAATTTCAATGCCAGATCTCAATAAACATTCAGAGAAACTGGAAAATGTTTAGCCAGATCAGTGAAAAAAGACCATGCTAAATGCTATATATACATTATATGGCTAAATGTTTGTGGCCACCTGACCATCACATTTATTATATGGTCAAAAGTATATGAAAACCTCTCTGAATTATTGAGCATTTCCAAAGGGTATTTCCAATGAAGCGTACCCTAATGCCAAAGCACACTAGACAATTTGTGTCTTAATAATTTTAAAGCAACAGCTTTAAAAATTACCATTGTTTGTTCTACCATGACTGTACCCAATCCCCATAAAATCCTAAATGAATGAGTTAAGTATGGAGGAACTCTGGTGACCCTCATAGAGTCCTAAACGTATTCCCACTGAACACCTTTGGGATGAATTGGAACACCAATTTTAAGCCAGGTCTTTTCTTCCAACATCAGTACCTGACCTTACAAATAAAATTTTGGCAGAATGGGCACAAATTCCCACTAACACTATTATCTGGTGGAATATTTCCCAAAAGATTCTAAAGATCTAAAACTGGCAAAGGGACTCGAAATCTTTTATTAGGCCACTGCCTAAAAACTTTTAAACAAAATATTTTGGCAAATATAAAACTTTCAGTGCAAAAGATGCCATGTTCCATGTCATGGGCTTGGAAAGGTAATAAGTAAAGTGGACGAGAATTGTGAGAAAACCTGTCTAGAAACTGAACTGTTGTCTTGGTTATAAAGTATAAAAGTATTTAAATTAATGCTTTATTAAAAAATAGCTTGTTGTGTATATATATATATATATATATATGTATATATATATATATATATATATATATTATATATATGTGAGCTTTTTGTTTTAAGATTTCTCTGTAACAGAATGACATAGTTGTATTTTAATACCATAAACATTTTGGTCTGTCTTGTGCCGTTATTATTACCCAGAGCTTGAAATGATATCATATGGTTTCCAAATATAATTCCCAGCTGAAATAATGAGAATCATAACTTGCTTTTTGTGTAACGGAAAGAAAGATGCATTGAGCACTGGCTAATCTGTGTTCAGAGCGTGTTCCCATCATCCTAAATCATGTATAAAAGGAATTTGTTACTGAAAAGATCACCTTGTAATTATAAATGTTCCTTTCATTGCACGGCTCCCTCGGCTTCCTCGCACTTGACACATTCACCTACCACTGTTTCCCACCTGTCACTAATCACACAAACAGCATTATCTTCTGAACCATTAGGCATTCTGTAACTGCTTTATTTATTCCACCAGCCAGAAATAAAGTCTTCAAATATTAGAACACTATCAAAGTATTGAATGACATCTCGAAGGAGGAAAGCAAATTCATCCACTTGCAGCTTACAGTATCCTAGTTGTAATGGTAACATTTTTATGGAGAGATCTGGGAAGTCTTAGAGAATTGCACTGAATGCCCTTGTGATTCTATTTGGGAAAAATTACTAAATATATTAATAGTAAATATACGAAAATAAAAAGAGCTGGCTTAGGTACTTGCATTTTCATAAAGTAGGTATAAGTGGATGAAATTTGGCTTGCTAAACAATTTGTCATAACAATAGCATACCTCCCAATTTACAAAGATGTAAGCAAGGAGAAATTTTCTTTTTAATTACTTTTATAAATAAAATATGCAATGATTTAAAAGGCTAGATGAATGCGTTACAGATATATTTATTGATATCTGCTCTTTGTTTTGCAAACAGAGTTACAGTAGGTATCCAAATGAAGATCCATGGAGTGTTCTTTGCTCAATTGAGTAGAGAGAACTCCAAAATTGGGGGTAGCAGGTCATATGACCTACTCTTATTCATTCTATAAGCATTCTATCCTCAGAGGGAGCTCTGTGATTAGAGGCAAACATGTGATGTCACAGAAGTCCCCCTGAATTCCAGTAGCTTTCCCACAGCTATAAAAACATGCAGTGCTTTAAATATGTGTGAAGGTTTTTTTTTCCTAAAATAGTGCTGCAACTATACTGCTGCTTTATAAATGAGCCCCTTTAGCCCTTTTCATACCTGAGTTGGAAACCTTGTGGTTGGCTGCTTCTGGGCCATAGCAAACTCCTGCAGTGCATCCAGGAACAGCAAACCACACTGCAGGTTACACATATATACACTAATGCAAATGTTCTGCCAAAAGCAACCACACAGTGCAAAAAAATGGCTCCCCGCTGCTTTGTTCCATCTGAATTATAGAGCTGGGGACCACAGCTGAACCTGCAGCAGAACACTGCAGTTCACTGCGGGTCTGAATTGGACCTTACTTTGCAGTATACAACTTTTGGCAATTATTACATTTATTTATAGGTATCAAACAGAGGAACAACAGGGAGGGAAATGGTACTGATAAAATTCCATCCAGAAAAAGTGCTGTTCCTTCAAATAAGAGAGTTTTTTTTATCAATATTAAAAGTATTAATTCCAATACATCTAGTGTAACTTCTTAGTATTACCCTGTAGTCTAGGAGAGCAGGGCTGGGATCCAATCACTTGTGCTGTAAAGTACATGAGCAGACATGGAATACTCATGCGCAGACTAGTGTCTAAAGTAAATTCAGAAAAATGCAAGAGTTGTCACAATATCCCATTCGAGCCTCAAATCTTATAAGTATTATATATAATGTTCACAGTTCAATGGCTACAGTAAGGCAGACTACATTATTCCTGAATAGATTACAACAGATATAGGAACTAGCCCCTTTCTTTATCTGTTTGTTAAAACAGAGCACATACAGGAAAATATGAGTATTTATTGCAAAAGAGACATGTTAAATCTCTTCTGCAATGAAACAAACGTACTTCCCACCTATTCATACATTTTGATTTTTAGTTACATATATACTAGAGTATAAACTGAGATTTGTTGACTTGAAAATACCATTAAAAAGAAAATCTCAATTTATACTCAGGTCAGACCACTAGATGCTACTGTGCTTGAGACGTCTGAGACATAAGGCCTGATTTATTAAAGCTCTCCAAAGATGAGAGGATACAGTATAATGAGTGAAGCTGGGTGATCCAGCAAACAGGGAAAGAATCTGGTCCAGGATTCAAAACATTTGCTAGCAAATGACTTTACAGAAATCCATTCCGGGTTTGTTGGATCACATAACTCATTATCCTCTCCAGCCTTGGAAAGCTTTAATAAATCAGGCAATTATTAGAGTTTGTTACACACTTTACACGAGGACACAGCACCAACTACTGGTGACCAATAATATTACAAAAAAGATAATTTAAAAGTAAGTGACTGATTATACCTGACTCAAAAATACAAAACACTTTATCCACTTTGTACGGGGAAACAGGGAAAAATAAACAGAACAACACTGGAGAATTCCTTCTCATCTTAGTCCTAACTGTTTTAGGATTATGATAATGTGCAAATAACTTGTAAGATGACTATTTCTATGTGTCACAGAAAATAAAATGTGTTAACAATATCTTTACAGGAAAAAGTCACTGCTTTGTCTCCTATAGACATCTGCCTGCTGTGCCTAATGATACATGAGACCCTGCTAGCTGCAACACTAAATTGCAGTAGAAAAAAGGTTGCCAACCTGGTTTTGCTGCTAGATGGGTTGTGTATTTCTCAGGACTTGATTGACAGAAATACAAATCATTTTTCAAATAAAACTACCTTATATGCTTTTATTCTGTGTATTTATCTGCCTGGAGTTTATCTTTGAACACTGAGTTCCATTCAAAATTACTTCACAAACTAATATCAGAAGCAAACCACAAATATCGGGGCCTACTAGACATTATCGGATCTGACATTTTCACTGTTTTGATATTGACATCCATTTAAAGAATAATATGTATGAGTTCCCTGATAGACAAATAAATATCAAATCAATATTGTTCTACGAATAAAATACAGCTAAAAGTTTTTGGCAAAACAAAAACAGTTCAAATTCTATGCTCATCATAAGAGTGCGGGTCATTACAGATGTTAAAGCAGAATTAGTATCAGATGGCTAAACATTTAAATCAATAGGACTAATGGACAAAATAGCCCCTATCAAATAAATAAACATACAATTTTGTACCCACTATTCAAAAAAGTTGGAGGATTTGCTAATAGACTTAGTTGTACATGTCTCCTCTTTGAACTTGTCCTGTCTCTGCTTTAGATTGTATTTGATACTGTGTCTTGATCTATAACATTATAATACTTTCAAAAAGGGATCTGTACTCTTGTTTTGTTATATAAAAATATTATATTGTGGTCAGCTTGACTATTTTCTCTAATATTATTTGATACCAAAAATGTTTTATATAAACAATGCAGTAATATATCTAAAACACACAAATATAAATCAACGTAAATGTAAACCCAGGTACTGTTTTTTGTAATTGAGAATATAGGAAACCTGCTTTGACTAAAATATTAATCAACATTATAAAATTATAGTAAATAAATACATCAATGGCTAGGTATTTTTTAAACATTTATTTAAAAGGGAAAAAGGTAAATCACATGGGCTTTGTCTGTATATATATCATATTTCCCATTTTTACATGTTAAAGTATTTTGTACCTTTGAGTTGGTTATCATGGGTCACATGCTTCTAAATGATTGTCACGCTTGGGGAGACAGGGCCACTAGGTGGGTACTGGATCAGTACAAGGAATTTGGCAGGGAAACCCCAGACTGGATAACAAGGCGTTAACACAGGAGCTGGACAGGGGAAGCACTGAATTAGCCAACAGGTGTACAGGAAATGCTCAGCAGAGATAGGGAGCTCGGCACTAGTGGAGACATGTCGTACGAACGCTGAGTGCTGTGCCTGAGCTAGCTAAATAGCCAAGGATAATTAAGAGGCTATTTTCTGATTGATTGGTTGGCTGGATGGGGGAGCAGGTGTGCCCAGGGTCAGAACTGCCCGCATGCACAGGAGAGAGGCGTCTGAATTTTAGTGTGGAAGAGGTAAGTGTGACAATGATCTTTTCTGCATGTTTGTTGGCCATCAGTAGATGGAGATGTGGCCCCCATAAAAATGTGTAATAAACTCTTTAATAATGAAAAGAGTATGTTAAACGCTTTATGTAAAAACACAGTGCCATCTACTGATTTTTTTTATTTTACATCTAAAACACATTATACATATAAAATACAAGTTATTTTTAAAAAGTAAAACAAAATACACTTATATTACAAAGTATTCAAAGAGAAAAAATATGATATTTCCATTTTGTGAGGAAAGGGCCTCTACTGGCCTTATATATCTGTGCGTGAATATCAACCTACTAACAATCGTAAAAACAAAAAAAGGGGGGGGGGGGGGGGGGGGGCTGAAGAAAGGGCCTTACACTTGAGCATATTTGGTATATGTAGGAAGTCATGTTTTATCATAGAATACCATAAAATAGATACAGTTTTTAAACTGCTTCATAGTGCAGCAAAGTTAATGTAGCTTTTTGCTAATCACAGGACATATAAATAGGTTAGCTCAGATGTCCAAAGATTTACACAAGTAAAAATGTCTAACATTAGGTTGCTTATAACAAGCCCAGCCCTAAAAGTTTTGGATGGACCTATGGTTTAGGGTTAGGGAAGGAGTGAAAGGAGTGATATGACGTCTTTGTTTATTTAGGTGCAGATTAGAAGATTTCAGCTAAATTCCACCACTTTTTAAAATGTAAAAATAAATTTTGGGTCGTTTTGGTTGTACAATGGACTTTAAAAGGCTCCTGTGCATAGAGATTTAAAAGAAAAAAAAAAAACAGGATAAAACACCATCACAAAAAATGATCAAATGCAAAAAATCACTCAACACAGTCTATATACCAGATAAGCAGCAAACTCATTTTCTAGTGAGGTTGACTTAGCGAGTGATAGAAAGAAGTGCCTGATAGGGCTCGAAAATGAGTACACAATGAGCTGGACCCTAAAGCTGCGTACACACGCAATAATTATCTTTGGAAACGAACGACTTACGACCGATTGTCTGATAAACGTTAACAAAAAAAGTGCACAACTGACCAACGACGCTGACGAACAAGTATTGTCACGGAAACAAATGACCGTCCCGGCGGATCTGATTGAGCGACGATCGTTCACTATCTATTGTGTGTATGGTCGTTCAGTGATCGTGGATGGTTCTACAGTACACTTTCTCCTTTGCGTCACTTCCTGCATCATTCAAATGATCGTATCTAGCGTGTGTACATTATTGGTGGATTATATTTAAACAATCGTATTGTTACAACATGTACAGATTTGTGCACAATACAATCTTTCAAAATAATCATGCATTATCGTTAGTCGTTTGTTTTCTAACAATAATTATTGCAAGTCTGTACCTAGCTTTAGACTACATACACATGTTGGATTTTTGTCGCTGGAAACAATCTTTTATGATCATGAATCTTATACAGTGGACCAGCCCCTTGGGTTGCCAGCACTGAATAAAAATCCTGTGCACATGTGCGGGAGTTATGTTATCCTGCCCTGGCAAATCAAGATATCCAAAGCTCCGATTCCAGGAATAGTAGCAGAAGATGATGGGGTGCTCGTGACAGAGTGTGAAAAGGAGAATTTAGATAAAACATTTCTATCAGGCAGGTAAGCCTATTTTATTAAAGAAGGGACTTGTCTCTTCTACAATAAAGGGCCTGCCTGGTTGCATTTTTTTGTTTTCATGGTTTAGTTCTACTTTAAGTATTGCTTAAAACATTGCTGTTTGCCTCTGTGAGTATATATCTGTCAATAGTATTTTTAGTTGAAGGCCAGCAAAGACAGTGCCTATATTTCTAGTGTATTTTAAAGTCCATCTTCACTTGAAAAAAAAGTTGTGTCATTAACACAATTTATTGCAACATTTTTCTGTGAGGGGTGGTGCTACGCTATGGAGGGTAGAGAAGTAGCACTGAATCTCAGGTTCTGCAGGGGACAGTGCTGGCAAAGGTGGTATTATCGCAGCTAAACAACACATTGTACTAAAAAAATCTACTGCAAGGATCATTAATGAACAGCAAACAGAGAACACCACAGTGAGCTTTGTCTTAAGTGGAAACCCCCTTTAATTTTATTATGTTGGCAAAAGTAATGAACATACTTGAGTGTGGCGATTCCCCAAGAACATTACTTGAATTAAACATGAAAGCCTTGTGCTCCTGTAAAACAAAGAGCCTGTGCACTTTGTAACAAGCGAATTCTTTTAAGTGGTAAGCTAAAACTCAATAAATTTCCACGAGTACAGAATGTACTTCTGTCAGAAATAAAACAGAATACAAAATCGTATTACCAGCCTGCCAACTTTTGTCAAACTTTCGTTCAAACATAAAAAATTAAAACAAAAAAAGACAAAGTAAAACCTGTTGGGCACATAATCAAGACGAAAAACAGATCCCATTTGAGGGAACATTCGCAGAATTCCTGATGTTTTATACTGTGGACAAAACCCAATATAGGTTCCCAGTGAAAGCTGTCTGTTCCAATTTATCACTGAGATAGAATTGAGTTTGCAGGGCAGCCGGAGATGTGCTGCTACAAAATCTTGTGTCTGGACCTGAAAAGCCACGGTGCTTGGACAGAAACATAAAAAGTATTTTTATTTCAGACACAAACAAGAGCTCTACTACAAGAAAAACACTGACATGGAAAATCTGGCTGAATTCTGCCTCTGTACAGAAAACGACATGTAAGGGCTCTTCATATTTGTGTGTTCCTGCAAGTGTTGCAGGGCACCTTTATATACAAACACCTGTACCTGCTTCTAGTAACACAGAACACCACAACTATGTGCATTGGTGTGTTCTATAGGCACATAGCTATCTGATTCATGTTTTTTAAATGAACAGCATTTTACTATGCATTTCTATATTTTCTCATAGCTGTTAGGATAACTTATGATATTTAAGATATTCACAGCTTGGCAATTACTTTTTCTTTGGTCCCTGTTTGTCTGTTAAACATACCATTGAAAGCATGTGATTATATCCATTTAATAAGTACAAAAATGACCTACTTGTCCTGCCAAAGATCTTGTCAACTGTTTACTTTCTTTGTTCTGAGCTGCACTTTTATTACCATTGTTCCCATCTGTCTATGTGGACTACAGCATTGGTTGCCAACCTTTTCGAATCTATGGACTAATAAATGCACAGACTCCAGACCGCACATGTGAGGGGAGCCGTGTGTCCCTCAAAGAGGAAGAAACTTCCCTCAGAGTGACGTCATGATGCCAGAACCCGTCCACTGTCCAGAAACACAACCTGCCCATCGTCCTGAGCCTTCAATCCATACAGGAGACTTGGTCCACGGCCCTGGTCAGTGCGCCCCCCCCAAGCGGGGTCTATCTCCTGGCTGGGGGGGGCACTGGCCAGAGCCACGGACCACCACAATTTTCTTGCAGACCACCGGTTGGTGACTGCTGGACTATAGAACCCCTGGCCCTTCAGTTTATGTATAGGATAAGAATGAGGTTTTATATTGTCCTGTTCTAGGATGACAGCACTGGTCCTCCAAATGTCACAATCCCTTCCGTGACTAAAGTTAGAAGATCTGTGAGACAAGCTACACGTGAGGTTATCTGACTGTCTCTTTGTTTTTACTTGTTTCTGTGTTGTTGTTTGTAATGACCACACCTCTTGTATCAGCTGCAGCTGATGGTCATTACTGCTCCTCCATTTAGTCTGGACTCACACTTCATGCTATGCGGTTGATATTCACTTCTGGGATGTGGAAGAGCTGGTGTGTTGTCCTCTCCAGGGTTCCTGCTCCTCCATTTGCTATTAAGATAAGTTGAACTACTTTTGGTGTTTTGTTGTTCTTTGATTGTTACTAGGCCTCAGGGAGACACTGGTTCTTTCATCAGGGAAGGAACCAGTAGTCTCAAGCCCAGTCACTACTCCTAGGGCAATTCAGGGTTACTAGGGCCTAGGTTCCAGTGTATGAGTATTCCCACCATCAGGGGATATTCATCCGTAGGGGGTGACCATTCCCTTTTCCCTAGCCATTGAAGCCTAGTCCCTTGTATTTATCTTTCTGTTTTCCTCCCTTCCCCGTTATCCGTGACACCATAGGTACAGTATGATGAGTAATGGTGGCCATATTGGGTCATTTTTCTCATTTAATTAAAGCAGACCCAAACTCAAAGTTTTTACTTTACATAAAAAGGTAGACAACCCTTTTATATAAAGTAAAAATATGTTCTTTTTCTTAACAGCAACACTTTTTTTTAATAAAAAAGGGTCAAGCTCCTTCCATTCTGTCTTGATTGCTGTGGAATACATACGTCATGCATTTCTGGAGGCTCTTGGCTGCTCCTTCTGCTCATGCTCAATCTCAGGCATACACAAAAGGGGCATTTTCCTTCACTGAGGGGAAAAAGAAGCCGATCTCACACATGTGCCGATCTCACTTGCCCCTGTGCAGTACGAGATTGGGTGATGTAGCCTGAAGAAGGCTAAAAATGGAGGCACCCAATGCTTCCTCTGCATCGAGACGAAGGAGAATTCCAGAACGGTGGGGGACTCGATTCAGGACTTCTTCAGCACGATTAGGTGATCTGTGGAATTAAAGGTAAGTGTGATTTTTTTTTTATTTTTCAGTTTAATTCCGCTTTAAGCAGTTAATTAATTTGTTCAATAGCATAAATTGATACCTTGTTTCTGAATTTGATAACCAAAAGCAGCCTAGTGTGTGTGTGTAGACCATGGGTGTAGAGCAATTTCCATTTGTTTGAATTTTGGAGCATGTGCACATATGCTTATCTTTTTTATTTGTGGGATTGATCAAAATTAGTGATCTTTTCGCAGTTTGATTGGTTACTAAGAATCCATACTGAAAAACTGATTGTGAAAAGAGGTGCTTGCAACACAAAAATATCATCTAAATCCGGTATGATTGGTCAAAAAAGACAGAACTCAGAAATTGCAATAGAGTATAGTAATGTTAGATCAGAACTCAGATTGCCTAAATTCCAAGATCCAAAGTCAGAATAGCTTGGATCTAAGACAGAATTACTCTGATTGGAACTGTCTGACAACTACTACAGATTACTAACTGCTTTCTTACCTCTGCCAGCACATTACATCTTCTTTCATGGGTGGCCTTAGCACTTACAGTTTGGCACTAATTTGCAAAGAGATAAATGCCCATTCCAAAAGCCTCCCTCCACTAATCATGAAACCTTAACACAAGACCTCCTTGCAACCCGCCTAAATTCTGAGTTCCAAACCAAGGTTTATCTGAGTCAGAATTGACTACAATCAGAACTATTCAACCCCCATTAGTTGCAAATTGTTTGCAGTTTGTGGTAGTACAATCAAATGATTTTCATATTGGACATTTATATCAAACAAGTTGATCTGAAAATCAAAATAAAATCCATCTATGCATGGCTAGCTAGGACAAAAAGGGTTACTGGTAGTAACATCATGTGAAAATTAAGGAAACAGGAGGGAGAGTAAGAAAGAGAAGAAAAGAGAAAAAATTAGATCCACAAGCTAACGTTTATTTTCTTAATACTTTATATTTTCTGAAGAATTTCAACACTATGTGTAAAATACTATTACAATTTATCAGCACTTGGAAAATAAATGTGAATTGTACTGCTGAAACAGCAAGGCGAATACATCATTGTATGTAAAGTAAGAGAAAGATGTTTTCCTTTTTTTTAACAATTTGTTTTCAGATGGACATGTTCACCTTGAGCAGTCTATTACGAAGGAGGTTCTTTATTAATCTGTTACTGATTTACAGAGTTAATCCCATGCATCCAGTATCAGCAATTTACTAGTAGTGAATGTGCGTAGATGAAGCATGTTGTAATGTAATTACACATTCACTTCTTCTGATGTACAGTCCTGCGAAGCATAACTAATCCCCAAACAGATACCTGCAGGGAGGTCTATCAAGAACAGCTGTTCGGACAACAAGACTCGAACCACGGGAACGTTCGTTCTGCGGGCGTATGACCGTCTTGCCGTCAGAATTTGTCCTCCAAGTGGAGAATTTGTAAAGAATTAAATTACAGTTTCAAAATATGTTTTCATTACAAATTATGCTACAAGCTCATTTATTAAAGTCAAATAATATCTCAAATTGTTATTAGTATGTAAGCCTGCCTAATAAAATAAAAAGAAATCTGTTTTAATCTTATTAGGTATTGGACATCACTATTACATCTTATTACATCTTTCTTTTCAAATGTAATTTCACCGTTCATAAGGTTGTTCCCATTTAAATTTTGAGAATGTGTCACATATTTGTTTTTCTTTTGTAATAAGTGTGATGGTGGAGTAATGGTGATGGAGTATATTGGTGGAGGGACAAAGGATGAGGAGCCACAAGCTCCAAAATCGAAAATGTAGTACTATAACTACTTGCTCATACACTACTGACTACACTGGAGGGGCTCGAAACAGTAACATTTTAACCAAAATTCAGATCCAATCTGGTCGGTCAATTTGGAAATCCGATTGAATTTTGGAATTCAGAGGCAGAATTTGTATTTTGTTTAATGAGTCATACTATATCTTCAATAACATGTATGTTACGGCCCAGTCAGTCTGGTGACCATACTAAGATTCCTACAATATCTCCTAATAACAAGTATCATATGGCTCATATGGAGTACGTCTTATTATTTTTTCAAATCAATGATTTCAGGGGAGATTTTTTATAGGACCACATCCCTTATATACGAATTAAATTCATATATGAATATATATATGTTGAGGGGAATTCTAGTGCTTTACCACTCATTAATGCAACAGTAATTAAAATTGGTTATCTAATTTATTGTATTCCATCTTAAAAACATGCATGGAGCTCTTGTACATATATCTTAGTAATTACAATACACATTACATTTAAAAATCTTTATATATCCGCATTCCTATCCCTTCCAATTTTTGGTCCTTGACACGTTTCACCCGTAGGCTTCTTTAGAATGACACAAGATATCAGCTGTATCTAAATTTCTCTATGTATTTACAAGCAGGGAGATAGACAAAACATAAAAAGACATATATGTTTTAGAATACATTTTCCCCAGCGAATGCTATATAAATACAATGCTGCCTGTTTTTTTGCTTACATTTGTGGAATGTGCTGTTGAGCTACTTGGGAATGAGTCAATGATGATTCGGCAAAACTTCTATAATCATATTTGGTCCCCAGTCTTAAACCTTGTACAGACATTTAATGGACGTCAGAGAGTTGACATTGGGAATTGTAATATGTGATCATTTCCAGTGACAGATTAATGAAGGAGCTCTGTACACACAGATCTGTTCTGCTCAGTGTAGAGGGGAGGATGAACAAGCAGCACTGAATTCAGTATTTTTTTAAGGTATAGATTCACCTAATTGATGGAAGGGCTTTACAAAGAAATCTAAAGACAAAGTTGACCCAGAAAAAGTTTTAACTGGTACATGGTAGACTTTATCAACCCAATTCCTCATAAATATTGAGTCTCCCCTTCTCCTGTGTCACTGTCTGTACCTGTTGGTCATTTGCAAACCTATATATGTACAGCGCTGAGTAATATGTTGGTGCTATATGAATCTTGTTTATTATTAATAATATTAACAATAATAATCTCCGACGTATACAATTAAAAATGTGATCTCCATCAAGAGTTGCATAACTTTCTGCCAAGATCTTGTATTGATGATGGGAGGATCAGAACGCTGTATAAAGTCTTCCCCAGCACATCCCAAAGATTGTCAATTGGGTTAAGGTCTAGGCTTTGTGGTGGCCAATCCATGTGTGAAAATGATGTCTTATGCTCATTGAACCACTTTTTCACAATTTAAGCCCAATGAGCCCTAACATTGTCATTTTAGAATATGCCTGCACCATTAGGGAAGTAAAAAAAGCCACTGATGGAAAAACATGATCATTCAATATATTCAAAGGTCAGCTGACCTATACCTGAGCAACTGAAATAACCCCAGATCATAACAATGCACCCTCAGACTAAAGCTTTTTGGATTGATAGTTCCATAGTTTTACAACTGTGTGTTACCTAAACAACTACAATGCTAGTCCTCTGGTGCACACAACCTTTACTATGGGAAAAAGTACCAAGGTATACAGTATTTGAAACATCACTATTATTAGGTACATTACAATGAGCAATACACAGAGTGAGTTCACAGATATTTTTTGTTTTGCTTGGAAAAATTGTTGACATACTGATAGTACGCTCAGGTTATGAATTAATTTTTTTGTTGTTTAGATTTAGCTTTGCCTTCCTATTAAATGTCCCACTGAAGCAGAATAAGGTTCTACTGAACTTTGAAACAAAATTAGCCTGAGACCACACTTCCATTGTTATACTTCTGCAGATGTATTTGTGTAAGAACCAAGCAAGGACGGTCAAGCCGCATTCAGCCATTGGTGGGCCATTTATTTCTTCCAGCCATGCCAAATTGGACTTTATCCTATTCATTAGTTCCACATAAAAGCTGAGAGATTTCCTGCACTAATTGTTTGTTTTCTTTGCATTTCTGATTGAATGTATTTAGAAATAGGGAAAAAAAAATTAAGCCTTTAGTCAAAGAGAAGAAATTGAAAATTAAGCTGTTTGGAACCTTACACAGGTTTGGAAGTTGTAGCAAAGATCTGGCAATATTTCCAGGGTCCCAGCGGGATTCGACGCAATCAAGAAAACTGGCTGCCAGTAGGAACCCGCTAACTCCTTCTCTGATACTTAATACCAAATAATAGTGATGGCATGACTGTTACCTTCAGATAAGGATGAGATTTATCACGCACTGTTTGGCGGTGGGTGAAACAATTCCCCCCCTCTCGAGCTCCCCATACAGCCTATTCAAGTGCGTTTTTTTGTATTAGTTAACGGAAATCATAAATAGCTTGGAGTGCCTTAGACTGCAGAAAACATGTTGTGCTATTATATTAATGAACGGTTCTGTACTCTGAGCTTTGAGAGGAGACGTACAATAACATTTGCCCAGGGAAAATGTTTCTCGGACATGGCCTCAATTTCATATTTTATCTCACAGGTGTAATAGGTCAAATTGAACCTGGCTGTTCTGTGATTAGGTTCTGTGACAGTGTGAAGACCTGATCAAACAGTTAAAGCCTAGAGCTCAAGGAGGGTTCCCCTTGGTGAAGTGGAAATAAAACAGATTGAGCTTTGAGGGTCATTAAATCAGAATGTCACTCAGAAGTGACAGAGATGCTCCCTGGACACTCTCATCAGATCTGTGCTGTCCTGTTGAGAAAGAATAAACAAGCAAAGGTTAACAACACAATATATACTGTTATGGATGTATAGGACATACACCAAAGAAAATTTATTTACAATAGATTATTTCAGCTGCATTATGTATGTGCTAATACATTCAACTCTAAAAGGCCGATTCAAACCGCTTCTAATTTTAAAGCAAAACAAAGGTCTCAGTAGCATACATGTACAAAAATATATGCAAATATATAAAAAAACATCAAGGCATCGCTGTATGATATGATACTGCTGCACTGGATCCTAGAGGGGCAACAAACAAACACAGCTTCATTGCAGGAGGGCTTTGTACAGCCATAGATTAAAACAAACAAAACATCTAATTAAAGTAGGGTTAGTTCCTGAATCCTGAAAGCATGGATATTTGTAAATGTACTGTCTGGGCCATGATGTTTTTTGGACATTTTTGCAAAATTAAAGACAAAGAAACAAATTACCCTAAAATGGTGTACTCATGGTATTAAAACAGGTTTAGCGTTCTCCAGAAGCTAAAAGACCTCACTGAGGTCTGACATCACCCAGCAAAATCGGGGGGTCTTTTGTGTAAGTGAATCAATAGGAAAATATGGCAAACAAATGTCCATAAACAGGTAAGTAGTACAGTAAGCACTTTTCTATGAAAGATGTTAGGCATATTCTGGAGTATGAATTTTTTGCTTGGGTGAATATGGTCATATTTTGATACATGTTATTTTCCCTTACCGGTAGCAAACTTACTGTGAAAGTGGGCAAAAAACAAATTTTTAAATAGAGGGAATGTCGAAAAATAAATGTGGGTCAGGAGAGGGTCGAACGTTGGTAGAATGGGCTGGTGAAAGATTTATAAACATACCTTTTCTAAAAGCATTCTGTATCATAAATTCAAGCATGTAATATATATATATATATATATATATATATATATATATACATATATACATTTACATATATGTACTATAAACAATTATTGTTTAACCTTTTTTTTTATCTTTTGCTGCAACATAGTGCTGATTTTTCATTTTCATTTTCTTCATTTTTTTATGGTGACTGCAGTGAGCTATATCTGCATAAAGACAATTTAAATAAGAACTAAAGTTAAAAATAATATATCTGTGAACAGACAGGTTCCTTATTGCAGATGGGAACAAGCAATTGGTCTGATTTAATAAAGTTTTCCACGACTGGAGAAGATAGATTATCATGGGGGAAATAAATCAGGCCCAATGTTTCTTTTGCAATAAAATAAACTTACCTACCTGTTCACCTCTCTTCTCTCGCCAAAACAAACATCTTCATCAAGAACTCTTCGGGGTTCAGGTTCTTTGGCCATTTTGATTGGCCAGGTTGGGATTACATTACTCCTACATGCCCATGGCAGTTCATTCCCAGCAATGTGAAGATTGCACACTGAACTGAGTTCAGTGTATGTTACAAAAAATTGGGACTAGGCAGGTAAGTTTGCTTTATTAATGTATGAAAAAGCTGCATGGGTTTTTTATATGATGAGACCAATGGTATGATATCAAAAGTTTGGAGTAATTCTTTTTTAATAATGTAGGACAGGGGTGTCAAACTCAAATACACAGTGGGCCAAAATGAAAAACTTAGACAAAGCCGCGGACCAAACTTGAAACTGAAATAGCACCGCTACTACAATTCTCTGCGTCAAGAAAACAGTCCAATGCGGGGCCACACATAGGCAGAGAGGCCGCTGGTCTACAGATGTGAATTATGCCAGGAATTGTAGTAGCGGCGTTATTTCAATCCAGTGGCGGGCCAGCTATGTCACTTCTCTAATAAAGAACCTTCCTGCCTTTTTATATTTTGGGTTTAGTTCTGCTTTAAACAGTACATGCCCATGTGACAGTCTATCCATTAAGGAGCAGAATTAGGAGAAAGAACATTATCACCCCCATAACAGAAAGTGCCTAAACAGAAATTTTCATTTTAGAATCATAGGTGTTATTTTTATAACCATAGAAAATGAACCTCTTGAACTTATTTAAAATGTAAAGCTTATTTAATATTTTATTGATTGTCTTTAATGTAGGTAAAACAAAAACTACAACACATAAATAAATTTATATTATTCTGAATTTTTTTTATTACTATCCTCTTTTTTACAGAAATATTTCTAGCAATGTAGGTACATGAAAGATATTGCATCCGTATTGCTGTAGGCAGGGTGATTTAAGAAAGCATTCATTGACCCTTGTTATCTCCCTCACTGTGCTTTTGACAGATATTATGCTCACAGAAATATTAATAAATACTTTGTCAGCCTTTGATGGTAATTTCATAAACACAAGTAAAATCACTGGGCTGCAATTTAATGAAAATTGGGAAATCACATTAAAGATTTTTGATGGCTTGATGAGGGCAAATAGAGAGGTTAAGTGACTTGTAAAGACTGGCAGAAACCTGAGATTAAAATATTAATTACTCATGATTAATTTCACATTTCATTCATAAACCTAATGAAATTAAGCACAAGGCATTTTCCCCATAACTTTGAATCTGTTTTACATATTTGATTTGATATGTTATTATTTTAAAGGTGTCATTTACCAGGGAAAGAGTTGGTTAGACCTTCGGCAGTTTACAAACTAGATAATGACATATCAGAGTGACAGCTTGGTGATGTACAGATGTGAACATACACATATATGTCCCTCTTCTAGTGTGTGCTGCTTCTCCCACTTCTTAGATTGTAAGCTCTTCTGGGCAGGGTCCTCTCCTCCTCCTGTGTTACTGCTTGTATCTGTCTGTCATTTGCAACTCCTATTTTTTGTACAGTGCTGTGTAATACGTTGGTGCTATATAAATCCTGTTTATTAATATTATTATTAATATTAATATTAAAAATAATTTAAAAGGGTGCATTTTTGTGCATGTTATACATAAACAGCATACAACCACATGGGCAAGGCTAAACTTTTAGGCAGGCTCATGACCATACCAGTTACCTGGCAGCTACTGTACCTGTGCAATAGGTTGCATACCCATGATAAATTATTCTCACTCAAGTCAAACAGTCGTGCTTGTCTTAGGCAAAAATATGACTTGTGAACAGTGGTCCCTTAACATCGTTTATTGATCTGTATTGGCGAATCAATGAACAATCCATCAGGAACGATAGCTATGGATATCAATAGAGAAGAGCACAGCAAGGTGCTGCTCGCTAGTTCTTCACCCTCCCATAAAACAGAAAAAAGAAGTGTTTCTCAACCAGGGTTCCTCAAGAGGATGCTATGGGTTCTTTAAACAATGAGGATTATGTACCTCCCAGGTATCTTTTTGGCTATCTGTAGGGGTGACATTCTTCCCACTGGCCACCATGCTAATGTACTGTGGGCTGTGGATATAGTAATTATAGCAGGGGTTCCCTAAGACCTGAAAGTTATTTCATAGCTTTAAAAACTGCCCTAAAGGAATAGCACTGCAAGTCAACACACAGTACCATCCAAGGCATTGCACAGCCAATTATTTAAAGTAGTACCCTAATCTACATTAACTGCCAAAGCACCTGCAGTACATATTGTGGTTGATTTACCAAAGACCTGTTTATTTGGCAATATGGGACAAATCACTTACCTTAGTGAATAAGGTAAAACTCTGCTCACTTCAGCCATTACATGTAACTAGGTATTCTTTGCAAAGTGAATTTTCATTACATTTTCTAGGGCTAATGATCCCCAAAGAGACACAGACAGCAATCACACATGGTCTAGCTAACAATAAAAGGTTAGAACTTTAATCAGAATGTCTGTGTCCCCATGAAGGAAATTTACCTTAATTCCCTTTACAAGTGACAGGTGTCAGAGAAGGAAAAGAAGATGAAACCTGGAAGAAGTTTGAACACTTCCTAGATAGACTATCATGGGTGAACCTGAGTGGTCCAGCAAACCTGAAATAGGTGATGATTAAAAACATTGCCAAGATTGGAGACAAAAGATTGTAGAAATCTCTGGATTCTATGAAGATCAAGGGACACCCCTTTAGAAGTGCTGTGCCCGTAGACATGGTCTAGAAGGACCAAAATCACTGTACAGTTTTGGAGGGATGATCAGTGATGAAATCCACACAATTATGTCCAAATTTTCCCTGAATACTGAATACTTGGGATCCTTTTTTTTTTCGAGAAATAGATGCAGATGTAATCTTTGATATCATCCTTGATGCTGGGCCACAGATAGGTGTAGCCCCAAGACAGAAACCAAGTAACACTGGGAAACAAGTGGGTTACAATGGGTAGCTTGTTACCTCTAAAGGAAGAAGAAGAAAGGTTCTTTCTTTAGGTCCTTCAACTCAAACAAGATGAAGGGAGCAGTAGCACTGCTCAGAGACTCTCCCTCTCTGGATTAGCAACCTGTGCAAGGGCCAAAGCTGAACTCGTTTCTCACTCAATAACCACACAATAGTATAGGCAAAACTACCAGTCTCTTCTCACCATACACAGTCTCCTTTTTTTATATATTTCACCCAGTAGCATAGCTTAAACATTGATGGCAAAGGCTTGGCTTTCTTCTGTTTTGGTCATGAAGTCAAGATAAAGTCAGAGATGAACAGACCTCAGCAAACTTGACTGGAGTAAATCTTTGGGGCATAACGGAGATATTTGAAGTTCTTTATTATTATTAGGTTGTATTTATATAGTGAATATATATATATATATTTGTATAGTGCGTAGCACTTCAAAAAGTCCATGGTCATGTCAAGCTGCCCTTCAGCTCACAATTCAATGTCCCTACACATTTGGTGTCACACAGGATGGCGGTTCTACTTACAATTTAAGTGCAAGTCCGTTTATGGATCGAATCACATGATTGAATCTAGTTTTTGGAGATAATTATTTATTATCACTCCATAATGGAGTGAGTATTACCAATATTATCTGGAGAAGTACTGAATATTGTTGTGGAGAACATATATGGGACACCACCATCTCTGTGTGTTGTGATTTTAATTCTGCCTTTTGCCTACCTTCATACCAAGAGAGTAAGCATACCGGTGAATGCAACATCTTTTGTGCTGATACACCTACTAGCTGTACCAATTACATCCCTGAGGAAGCGGACACAGTCTGCGAAAAGCGTCAGATGATCTCATCATATGTAATGTGTACAATGTATCTAGCCCATGTATGCTAACAATGTTGATTAACTCTTTCTGAAACTCTCTTTCTTGGTATAAGGGACGAGGCATGTAAATTTTTTAACTGTTGTTTCCTAATGAAGGAAATAAAAGGTATAGGATAACTTTTTATAAATTCACTGCCGTTAAAGTCCTGTATTTTTCTTATTCTTGTACTCTTAATGTCCCTACTATAGTCATATGTCATTAGCACAGTCTAAGGTCAATTTTTGAAGGGAAGCCAATTAACCTGTCTGCATGTTTTTGGAATGTGGGAGAGAACCAAAGTACCCAGGGGAGACCCCCGCAGACACAGGAAGAATATGCAAACTCCATTCGAACCTGGAACCTAGCGCTGCAAAGGCCAAAGTACTAAGCTCTGAGCCACCGTGCTGCTTTTGTTCATGTGGTCCGTGTAGATTGAAATAGCCTTTTTCAAATGGTATTGCCTTTTGTCAGGGCAAACCTCAAAATCAGGCACGCACAGCCCTTCATTCTCTGCTTAGACTCCCCAGAAGTGAATTTTCCTCAAGTCATAGTTTTTACAGGCATCCTGCTGGAGAAGAACTGTGTCTCTTCTTCTCCACTTCTGACATTATCAGGCATTAGCTTCCGCTATTATCCTTGACAAAAACATAATTTTCTGTATCATCTACAGTATCTGTAAAGCATTTTAGATATGGATGACTTTTAGGCCTCCACCAATAACCAACATTCCTAAAGTCCAGCTTTGGATAAGAAATTGTCTACACCACACATCTTGTGACTACACATCTTGTGTTTTAGTATTGGAAACTTGTTGCTACAACAATTTTAAGTATTTTATTCAAAAGGCACACTGCAAAATGTGAGGTCCTTTAGTATTGAAGAAAGTTAGGTAAACTCTGGAATTGATGCACAAAACTCTTTAATGACATTAAGCTATTTCAGCAAGTGTCAACTTACCATCCAATCAAGTTCCCATAAAAGCCTGAAAATTGTAAAGCTGTTTGTAATGCTCGGAGGTTCTGTAGTGTCTCACCCCTCCCTTGTGTCCATTAAATGCCTATTTTTTTCTTAATTGCTTATGCAAGCCAATCAATAATTTCTCACAGTTTCATTTCTCACATCTAATTTTCCATGAATTATGCATTGATGCCACAGTGAAATGTATGTAAAGCGAAGTCTCGCTACTATTGCCTTTATTCATGTTTCTCACCCCTTAACCCTATAATTGCACTGAAAGTCCTCTTATCGCTATTTCCTCACCATTTGCTAAAATTGATGGGTTTTTTGAAAATATTTTCTAGGATTAGCTAATATCTTGTCATCAAATTGCTTTATAGAAAAAGATCAGAATCTAGTCACAAACCAAAACGCGTAAGTAAGTAAATAGCATTTGACACTTTACTGCATTACAATATTTGATGAGTTTAAAGTCATTGCTGAGCTACTGAATGCAAATTATTACTCTGCAGAAAAGAGGAAAGGGATACTTTTCTTAACACAGCTGACTTTTCTGGACACTTACACTGTAAATAACCACAATTTACCCCTGAACCTCCTCTATTAAGGTGTGGCACAAGATATATCAGTTTTAAAGATTACTTAAACCTTTGGATAATAAAAGCAATTTTGTGCCTTCAAGAAGTTTATATGACAAACGTGCAAATATTCATAGCACACGTACCTAGAAAAGTCATCCCATCCTGTAATTGGATGTTAGTTCACATCATAGCACTTGCATCTTGAGCACTATTCCTCCCACTGACACCAATGATGGTCATTATTCCTCTAACCGGCAAGAATGATGGAGAACTATTCTTCCCACTAAAACCAATGATGGGGTACCATTCCTCCCACTATCACCAATAATTTAGGGTCTTTTTTAACCCACTGACACCAACAATAAACCAATATAGAAAATTTCTTTCAACCTGCTCCAATATTCGGGCACTGTTCCACCCAATGACACAAATGATGATACACTATTTCTGCCACTGTTACCAATATCCCATTGCTTCCACTGACATCAAACATAGCTCTCTTAGATTGTAAACTCTTTCGGACAAGGTCCTCTCCTTCTCTTGTGTCATTGTATCTGTATGTCATTTGCAACCCCCATGTCCTGTACCGCATTACATGTAGGTGCTATATAAATACAGTATAATAACAATAAAAGCACACAATACTTTTCACTAATATCAACGATTTTTTCTCTTGTCTACATTATTGATGGATGATCTGTGATATTTTGACACATATATCACCCAAAAAGGTCTAGTTTTTGGTTATGCATGACATGGATGATATACTCTTATAAGTTATTGTTATGTATATTCACTTTTTTGATCCTACCTACTACTGTTCTGCATAATCTGTTCATTCAATACATATGATATGGATGACTGTATTGTGCATTATGTGTTATATACCAGTATATGTTTTATATATGTTTTTGTGCTTTGTCTGCTGTTAATTGTCTACTTTTAAGATTTTTCTTTGTTTGGCAGAGGTTGTACAAATTTCTGTTTTAGACCACTTAAAAAGTTTGAATGCTGCAGCCAGACTCATCCATCCTTCCCTCCACTCCTCTTCCGCTGCATCTCTTTGTAGTTCCCTTCATTGGCTTCCATTTCACCTTAGAATCAAATTCAGGCTCTTTTGCTTTGTCTTCAAATCCTCTGGAATTTCTCTGGAATGGTCTTCCTCATCCTATTCGGCTTGCTCCTACTTTCTGCTCCTTTGAAAGAGCCCTCAAAACCCACCTTTTCAAACTTGCCTACCCCGCCTTCTGTCAACTAAAACCCTCACTACTTCCCATCTCTACATATCTCCCCTCCTATTGTGTGATACTTCCCCCACCTCCTAGATTGTAAGCTCTTCGGGGCAGGGTCCTCTCCTCCTGGGTCACTGTCTGTATCTGTCTGTCATTTACAACTCCTATTTAATGTACAGCGCTGCGTAATATGTTGGGGCTGTATAAACACTGTTGTTTATTATTAAAATTATTATTATTATTATTAATATTAAAATAGATTGCCAAGACAGTTAGAATTAAATTAAAAAAAATTGTGCTAATTTTCTTTTGATAAAATGAATTCTAATGCTATAAAATATTTAGGTTGAATCTTTTCCTCTCTAACAACTGTATTCTATCCTTGCCTGCCAAGTGTTGGATAGATGATACTGATGATGATCTGTATAATATACTATTCTGCATCTAGGCTAGATGATCAGACCTGTCTCTGTATAGCATACTGCAGTGAGAAGAATAATTCTCGTGCCATCATTAGCTTGTACCAGCAAATGAGCTATGGAGATTTTCAAAGCATTAGCTTTGGAAAAATGTTAGTATCGTAGTTTGTCTCTAGCAACTACATTATTCCTAACAAATTTGTACCAGGAATGGGCAGACCATTTTCTCAGAGTTGTTTTTGCCGCACAAATTATATTTTTCTTTGTAGGGAAAGTTTTCTAAAGGGTATTTTTAAAAAGTCAATAATTAAACATAATGTATAGATGGAAAACACATTTACATTAACATGGCAACTTTTCACATTAACTGCATTCCAACAGAACATTGTAGTTGGGAGGGTTGAAAAACCATGTAGTTCTGTGAAATCGTCTCAATATCCAGTCACACATTGGTGGAGGGACAAATAGGTGTAAGAAAACTGCAGCAGAGAATAAATCAGATCTCCTGATTTGCAAGACAAGTGTGTGCTGGGTAGCAAAACTGCAAATTTGTACAGTAGAATGTACAGTAGAACCCCGGCTATCTGGAACTCGGAACCAAAAATCTCAGATAACCAGCTCCCTACACCCCCTGCTTTCTTGATTGCTCCTGCAGCCCTAGCCAAGCTATGGCATGTGTTCTGCATCCAAAAACACATACCACAGCTCTGCCAGGGTTGTGCTCCGGGATCACATTTGAGCTGTCAACAAGGTTTCCCTTTTCTCAGCCATTCAGCACTGGAGGTGATTGGGGACAAGTCTCCCCATTCAAGTCTAGTGCTGATAGGTACCCTCAGTTGACCGTAAACTAGACTTATCCGGAATCAGCCATTCCCCATGGGTGTTAAACTTTTAACAAAATGTAATATGTATACAACTTATCAAAAAGTATTTACAAATAGTTCCCAAAATCACAGCAACAATGACATAAAAGTAAGTTTTATGTCATTGTTGAATGATGTACTGTCTCATATACGCGGATAAGTTATAAAATTATAAATAATAATATAACAAGAAATTATAAAAATAATAATACATTGTAATATTGTCTTCCTTTTTTTTATTAAGTATCACAAGTAAATGAAAATTGAGATGTGATTGTTTTCTGTTTCTTTTTTCCTCATATATTCCCTATCTATGCAGCGTCCCCTGACACAAGTAACTGGGAAAGATGATTATAGTATTTAAATAACATAATAATTTCACCCAAACACTAACACAGACAAATCATATCAAATGGCTCGTACATCACGGTAATGTACATTAAGAATTAGCACAGAATAATTACACTGATGTTTCTGCAGGGTGGAGAAGTCTTTTGGTCTTGTGTTCATTAGGATGATAAATAGCTGGTTAAGAGATACATTTGTACTTCTTCTACTTAGTCTCCAATGAATATGTTTTACAGAAAACAAACTAAGCACAGAGCAGGCCTACTAGGAGCTATCTGAAATATAAGGGCAGAGTTTAAACCTGAACTCC
This sequence comes from Pyxicephalus adspersus, assembly GCF_032062135.1. NCBI lineage: Eukaryota > Metazoa > Chordata > Amphibia > Anura > Pyxicephalidae > Pyxicephalus > Pyxicephalus adspersus. Next base: position 87,963,020 of record NC_092863.1, read on the forward strand.
AGGCAAAGGGAAAAAGAACAAATTGTTGCAGCCCTCTATGCATTAATACATCAATAGATGTCTTTGTTTAATGCAATCAATGAAATTGTCTGAATACCATGTGATATTAGCCTATCCTTTACTGCAGAACTCAGATTGAGAAAATCATATGCAAAATTATGGCCTTCAAATTGTTTAAACATGGTCTTATAACCTTTCCCAGCTCAATTGGCTGTAACAATTGCTTCTCTAAGATCATCGCTGATGCCTTTATTCCTTGGCATTGTGTTAACACACACCTGAACACTCCACACCAGCAAACCACCAAAACGTTTGCTTTTTTGGAAGTATTTTCTGATAATCATTTAACTAAGTGCATTTGAATAGCAGCACCTGACTGCTACTTACGCTCTATGGAAGTGGGAAAGATGTACTTTAACCTAACTTTTCACACACTGCTTTTTCCTTTTTTTTTTTTTTTGTCAAACAAATAAGCACACAGTGTAATTTGCTGTGTGATACTTATGTATATGTCATTTTAGGACTTGCTAAGGAACATCTGATTTTTATTATATCTTTATTATAAAAAAAAGTGTACTTTTTTTTACATGACTATATATCTGTGACTTCAATTAGAATTATAGTTCTTGTGGTGTTGCAGAAGTCCTCGATCAAACTTAACATTCTTATTATTTACTATATGCTCCAAATTATCTAATATTGAAAGTGTACTTACCTTATAGAAGTCTTAAACATCACATCCAGAATGTTTAAAAAGTGGAAGCCTTTCACACTGTGGCATTCACAGCCTGCATCCTGCCGTTGCACAATGTAACATGTAAACATCTGGTTTGTCTAGACACTGCCGCCGATGACATCTGTGACCGTCTTTTAATGGAACTTGTATTTTTCTTTGAAAAAAATAAATTCTAGCTGGATTTATTTAATAACACAAACTTTTTGTGTTTAGTCTGACTTTGTTGCTTGTAGACTATTTCCCATGTACAGTTTAAGAAGCAAAATTATTTTATGTCTGGCTGGACGAGAGAGTGGCAAAGCACTATGATTTCAATCCTGCTATCAAAGGAGACAGATGCTGTCCTGGTATTCAGTATACTGGGCATTGAGCCAATGGCATCAACATAGAACTTTGAGGAACTCTGGACAACAAGCTCCCAAATGACACTCAAACAGAAGTTGATTTTTACATTGATCTTTACTGAAGCACTGTGTACATATAGGGGGACTTCAGGCAGTTCTCCATGGGGAAGTTAAGCAAATAAGGGGCTGATGGTTGAGTAAGAGTCTCCATTGTGCATGCCATAAGGTCTCTGAAAAGAACTAAAGAAAAATGAACTGGGGTGCCAAAAAACACATTTCTTTCTCTGAGTGACTTACAACTAATAGCTTTTCCCTAAGATTCCTCCATCTTTTATCAAGCTTTTATAGTCTTTTTGGGTAAGAGTTTTGTAAATTCCTAGCAGAAACATTGATAAATAGTCCATCCTGATATAGCAAATAAGTTAATATTGCAATAAAACTGCTGTCAATTGATTGTCAACTCTTAACAGTGGCCATTACAAAGCAGTAGTGGAATTCCTAAGAAATTGGTAATAACCTGTAATTACAGCGAAAAAACCCTTAACAACATACAAAAAAATTGCCAGGAGGAATAACATATATGAAGGTAACAAGATGCCCCAACTAGTCTACAAGTGTCACAGGTGCCTTTTTTGTCTGGCAGGTGTTGGCATTAGGACAGTTTAAGGGTGTTCTGTAATGCCACCAAGTAGTCCACCAGCACACCAACATGATATAGGAATATTTTACTTTTATATAATATTTTACAGGCATCACAGACCAGGAATTGCATTTCTTACAAGTTTGTAAAAAGGTTACCTCATGTTGAAAGCGGACCATTTTTTACTTTATATAAAGCAGTGTAAAAACCTTTTATATAAGGGAAAAAATGTATTTTTTTTTTTACATTTGATGGGAAGACCCCTTGCCTTCTGTCCCTAACCACAGCGGTAAAGACTGGACGGGAAACCCAGAGCTTCTCGGGATATATACATCACATATCCAGGGGGGCTGTGGGCTGCTCTGAGTTTGGGCATGTGCAGAAGGGGCTTTCCTTTAACGTAAACAAATACACGCATACCAAAAGGAAATCCGGGATGATGTGCGACCAAATGTAATCAGATTGCAGGGAGATCAAGTGCTCTGCGAAGATCAATGAAGATTATAAAGTAGCTGTCAGTGACTTGCTAAAAACTGACAATGGCATCGCATGGATGAATGTCTAAGGGTCAGCTCACAGCCAGGGGTCAATTGGGAACTTCTATATGACCATTTGGATAAGTCTTCCAGCAAACATGGATGTGATTCATTTGGACCCACATGGTTGGAATGTTCCAAGAAGAGAAGAATGGGCTTGATTTATTAAAGCTCTCCAAGACAGATGAAAATAGACTATCATAGGAGAACCTGGGTGATCCAACAAACTGGGAATTAATTTCCCAAAATTGAAGAGCTATTAGTTGTCAAATGCCAATTCCAAAATGGATTCAATACTGGATCACCCATGATACACTATCTTTATCAGTCTTGGAGAGTTTTAATAAATCAGACCCAATGTCTGACTGAGTATTATAGAAAATATATAAAAAGTAGACTCCTCCATCTTTTTACCACTTACAGTATGTCCTTTTTTATATCCCTTTTGTAAATAAACTAAAACTCCTATTTTAAGATCAAGTTGTAATTCATTATAAACAAAGCACCCAAGCTGAGCAGACACTAAACCAACCAAAATATGCACATCCTGCAGCTTATTATCAATATTTTGAATGCTCCTTTGTTCTGCACGTTAAGCAGGCATTTAAGTTTGTGCTTTTGATGTCTCAATCTATCACATTAAATCAGTAGTAAAGGGATATCTACTGTCTGAACTGCAAAACATCTTGAGCTCTTTCCTCTTCCATTTTTTTGCTAGACCTGCCCATACGTTTACATGAAATTCATGTGCTAGCCTTGTCTAAGTGTCCATTCAATAAAACAAACTGGGAAATTAAAAGACCTTGACTTTAGCTTTTTATTAGTAGATCTGTCAGTGGTCTGTGCTTCTACCTATAATTCAATATTTACATACTGACATATAATATTATACAGCAGAACTGACTAGGACAAAAAGTGATCAGCGTAACTAATATATGAAATAGTTCCACTTCTGTGGGCCAATTACTGCCTAATGAAAATTATATTAATTTTAAGAAATCAGATACTGTAAAAAGCCTTGGTTACAAATGCCTTTTGTAGATGGGTTAATAATGTCAATTTATAATACTTAAAGCCCATTAGAAGCACGGGTCAGACTGACATATTTTTCTGCATTTTAATGCACTGCCGACTTTATTGGTGGGGTTAATAATGTGCTTAAAGTAGATTAAGTGTGTGTCTGAGAAGCTGCTTCAACTGCTGTAGATTAATCTAAATTGAAAAATTATATATCCATCTTACACAGCAGAGGACACATGATGTCTGTTACACAGCCAGCGTCCCATGAACAATATATGGTTTCATTCATCAGCGATAATAAAATAAAGTAAAATATCTAACTTCTCAGAACATACAGGGTGTGCCAGTAATAGCTGACTTCAAGACCCAACATCCTATGTGGGGAAGCATTTGTGTTCAGCATTTTATCGCTACATATTTTTGTTGTCCCTAATGTCTGCAGCTGATAAAATTTAAATTAGGTATATTCAAAGCCAAAACTTTTATAATGAAGGGTTGGAACTCCTATTATCTGTTCTTGCTGTCTGTGTACCAACCCTAATGCTTGTATTGGTGATCCTTGCCATTGGTGCAGAAGATGACAGATTATTCAACATTTTACATATGTATCCTAGAATCAATTATAGAATTCCTAATAGCAATGGACGATCTGTTTGAATGAGTTGCTGACATTTTCCAGTATATTCTGTCAAAGTTTCAAATGCAGACAAAGCATGACTATGCCCACTTATTCAGCAGGTGCGCAAAGTTTCTGACATTTTGTGGCACAACTGCCAGGACCTGATGGATCGCCAGGGAATCTCTTCTGTGGACACCGCTGGACTCTACAAAGGTTTTTGTTAAAAAAATTTAAAGATATGGTGTGCCTTTATTTCTTATCTTAACTATTTCTGGAAATTGGTGTGAAGTATCCCTGTATTCATTCACCAGGGTGAAAATCTGGGGACCTCTTTAATAAAGACTTCCCGTCATGCAGGCCTGCACAACTGTGGGGTCACATTGTGGACCTTTTAAGTGCTGGGAGCAGATAGGGGGTTGGTATGGCCAAGAAAGAAGGAGGTAAACCAAGGTTTGATTTTATTATTTGGTGGAACCCCTAATTAATATTAGGAGTGGAACCCCACACAGTTTTCTTTTTTGTAAATAAAAAAAGTAACACTAAATCACTACATAGGTAATCTAAAAAACATGTCATGTATATGTTTTCTTGTTTTCTTTCTTTTTAATTGATTTATTACTTTATTTGACTTATTTGAAGCTGCAACTTTCTCCCCAGTTCAAAGCAATACAATAGGTTAGTTTTAGGAGGAATTAGTGGAAAGTTTGTGGAAAGAAAGTTTTACATTTATAGGAATGTTTTAAATTAACTGAAGACAAAAAAAATACTGTATATACAAGCATTGGAGTGCTAATGAGCACCCATTTGAAGCTAATTAAAATTTGCCTGCTATAAAAACAAATTTTAACACTTCAGTTTACTTGGGACATGTTTCACAGGTTCTCCTCACCTCCCCCTGCAATTTCGGGTTAACAAATAAATGATCAGGGGATTTACAAATACCTACTGGCATTAAATAAAGGACTGATTTCTGACTATATTTTAACATATTAAAAATAACACAAACAACATCCTTCTTTATTATGTTCAGAGGTTTTGCAATTACCTTGAAAATCAGCGGCCAAAAACATCAATACAATTTGTCCTCTGAAATGATCAGAAGGGTGGAAGTTGAAATTCCTACCATGATTTTAACATTTTCAGCCAAAAATGGAATAAAAAAAGCCTTACTTAGTGCATATACCTACTTACTGCATTCTGCCTCAGAAGAAATCTGTTATTGAAATGCCTGCTGTTTATTTCCCAGGAACAGACAACCAGATTCTAAGCACACTATCCTAAAAGTTGCACTATTTAGAAAAGGTGAAATCTATCCCCAAACTAAAAGCTGTCTTTTTTTTACAAATAATCAGGTTATTTTGGTTCCAAAAGGTAAGTCTAGCTATATTCATGAATGAAGATTGAATAAAATACATTAGAATATTGTGAATTAATCCATCTCAAGTAGTTACAGGATCATTGTTAGTTATTTGGTATTAGGGGAATTTATTAAAGCAGTGTTTCTCAACCAGGGTTCCCCCAGAGCTTGCTAGGGGTTCCTTAAGCAATTAGCATTTTGCACCTTTCAGGTCAGTTTGAGTGACACCAATGATCTTTTTGGCTATCTGTAAGGGTGACATTCTTTTCCTTGGCCAGAAATGTAGGAAGCACTCTTCCTACTGACACCAGACTATTATACTTTGAGCTGTGGATAGAGTAATCATAGCAGGAGTTCTCTAAAGGTCTGAAAATTATTTCAAGTAGGTCCCCTATGTTAAATTGGCAGAGAATCACTGTATTAGAACCTTGGTTCACCTGTTCTTTAAAGCAGTACACAAAAAAAAAAAACGGAAACTGTGGTAACAATATCTAGTGATGGTGAGCCTCCATGACCAAAATAACTAAACTCCAATGAATGAAAATGGCAGGCTAGGGCCATGACAGTAAGGTCTCTTTCCAACTATGTGTGGTGATGTTGTTCCTTGCGCTTCACACAGTGTGCAATTTGCAAGAACATCAGACATTACATAGAAAGAAAAGTCTAACCACTTATTTTGTTGATGTTCTTCTGCATGCATCTCCGCCTGTGTAAATGATAACTGGGGAGGACTGGCAAAATGTTCAATCTGCAGCATTCCGAATTTTCCTAGACTTCACTTCTGTGATTGCAGTTCATATCATACTTTTATACTATCATACTAGTATTTTTGATTTGTATTGTTCAATGTTAAATATAAATATTATTATTAAACAATATTTCGAAGTTCTATATATTAAATATCGAAGTTTGCTTAAAGCCTTTATAAAGTTACTGACAAATCCACTTTAAAGACAACACAGTGGATATAAGCAGCTTTTTGTAATATTGCTTGTAATCAACTTTTTTCTTTGGATATCAGTTCCTTAAACAAGACTGAAAATGTACTATAACATGTTTTATATGTGTCTGGAAGGGTTCACTTGTTCAAGGTGTAATAAAATTACTTTTATAAATGATTTGTATCACAGGGCCATTGCTCAGGGCAGGCAAATAAAAAAAGTGTTTTATGGTCATCTTATGATCTGCTACTTTCCAGGTGACGAGCAAAGTCTAGATTGTTGCCTTCAAAGGTCCACAGTGATCACTTTCTTCTTCTCCTTCCTCTTGCCAAGCCAAGCGGTGTTCTCTGAGTTTTACACCTTGTAAAGACATTCCAGCGGATCCCGGTGCTCTCAGCAGATGTTGTGAAAGGGATACTTGGGATGAAGACGGAGCCTTCTGCCAGGCTGACGTGTTTGAAGTGTAACATTGTGCTCTCGTAAAAAGTAGGTTGTTGATATCTGTGGTGCGAGCTATGTTCTCTGTGCCAAGTTTTAACTGCACTGCCAAAGATAATAACTGCCTTATAGTGACATTAGCAAAATGCAGTCAATGGATCAGAATAACGATGCAAATTTTATAGGAAATTTTAATACTGACTTTCCGGTATGGACTTCAATGAAACTGTAGGATTTCCTAACATATTTCTGTTTAGGTTGGCCAACAACGCAATATCCCCAGTATTGTACTAATAGGAGCATTTGGTATTTTCGGAAAAAATACTAGTTTCTGAAAATATATGTTTTCCTTAGAAACTCCTGAGCGAGCTTTCTAAAAGAAGATGGGTAATCTAATTTTAAAATACATAGACCAGTAGTAGAAGTAGCTAACAGTGGCCCCCTGTGCAGAAATTACTTTTGGCCACCCTACCAAGCTGAGATCAGTCCCTTGTTGACTGAGGAGGGTCCAGGACCCTCACACAGAGGCACACTTTGTACCATCCCTATCTCCACCCCTGACCCCTATTTTTAAAGCAGTGAATTAAGCAGTGATATTCACTGAAACATTCCCTGGTGGAGAATCAATTACTGGCAATTAAACTATATTTAGCCTTTTATAATAAAAATGTATCCATCACTTTAATCTAGGCAATCTCCCAAACTAAATCAAGTCTATCAATTACCTTTGTCATATTTTCTTAATCATTCTTGCCAAACCCACTTGGCTAATAGATAATAACTGGAATACAGAAAGAAAAAAATCTGTTTTTTTTTTGGAAAATGAATAATATATATTGTGAATTATATTGTGGATCAACACACATTAGATATAATTTGTGATAGGTACAACTCTAATAAGGTCAGTACCCAAAGAGGTACGAAGGGGTATTAGACCTAAAGGACCTGCAAATAGCAAATGATTTTTAAATACCCATTCCATGTGTTCTGGACCACCCAGCTTCACTTCTGAAAGTGTATTCTATCCAGCCTTGGAGAGCTTTCATAAATCAGGGCCAATATCCCTGATTAAATCAACATAATTAGTATATATTGCGATAAATGTCATGCATCCTGACGCATTTCACCTCCTGACGTATCTAGGGGATCTGTGAGCCCCGTTAATTGAATTTAGATGGTTGGTAAATGATTCACCCAGGGATTGTAAATAAAAGAATGTTGATGATTGAGCAAGAGTCCTAAATATTTGCTTAATGTTGGTAAAGAAGCAGGATAAATGTGCAGGGATAGGGGCTCAATCATCAACATTCTTATATATTTATTCCAGTTATTATGAGACTTACATCATCCTTATACAGCCAATCAAATGGCTGTAGATCTTCAGGAAGAAGTTAAGGAATATGGTGGTGCCCTGTGCTGAAATATGGATAGAAAAGATTTAGCTCACCGTTAAAAATGTGCATACAGCTTTTGGGTGCCTAGTGGTTGGCAAGATACCAGTCCCCAGGAATAGCCCAGGAACCCTTGTTCCTATAGACTATGTGAACAAACCTAAAGAATTCACCTTGTTCAATAAAGGTTAATTGGAGGAAAAAAGAGCCAGCCTCATTAATTGCAAAGCTATAGAGAAAGCAGAGACTGGAGCAGGCTGTGTCAAACCTGTGCTAATATGAAACCATACCTAACCATTAGGCCATACCTGATCAACATACCCATATGACGAGGACCCCAGCTAGAGGTTTTATAGGTTCAATTTAGAGGTTTTATAGGTTTAATCAAGTAAGGAAAATGACTGAATAATAGCTGGATAGAAGCTAGAGCTGCTGCCTTTCAATGATTTGGAATTAGTTCAATTCTTTCATTTAGATCCACTTTAAATACACTAAAATAAAAAATATTTTCCAACATTATTTTCCAACATGTTTTTAATAACATCATCACAAATAATAATTTAGCAGGTAACCCTTTGGAATTTTAACATTCATGGTGTCTGGAGTAAATCTGCAGAAGTATCACACTGTATACATGCCATTACCTACAAAAAGATCAGCCAAACCAATGAAAAACAGTCAAACAGTCTGAAACTTCAATAACACAGATCTCTAGGGAAAAAAATAAGTTCATTGAAAAAGGTAATTTTCCAAATAGCTATATATACATTTTAAATATATGGCCCAAAATTTGGCATTACAACTTCTCATATGGCCAGAAGTGTCTCCCCTCCAGGATTATTCAATGGAACTCCAGGATTCTAGCAACCTTATATTAATAGTTTCCTTTTCCTATCCTTTAGTAAAATGCTGTATTAAACAAGAATAATTTGCATTACATTTTCATGTAAGACATATTTGACAGAATGTCCTCAAAGACAGTAATTTTGTGCGCTGTGGTTGTGGCACGGGGAAGCCAATGTCATGTATGCCGTGCACCTGAAGGGTAAAACGTAAATCGATAATGAAGCAAGAATTGTGTCGGGATGGGGCTGGAAATGAGGTGGTGAAGGGAGACTGGAAACAACAATTTTAGAAAAACAACAGATCCCCAAGGTGGTTTTGTTGATGTTGGAAATTAGTTGCTGAATTGTCTCAAAGTATTTATAATGTTAGAAGTTACGTTGATGTTATGGCTCGGTAATTGTAAGGTGTGTTATTTTGTAATAAATCTTTTGCTTTGTTTAGTGATTATTAGGGTTGAGAAGGGAAGAAGAGAGATGGTATGGTTATGCAGCGAGACTGGGAGGTGGCGAGTCTCTGCCCTAATAGAGGGGCATAAACTGTTCCCTATGTCTAATTTATTTTTTCTGGATTTCAGCTTCAAATTCAAACCTTTGTGGTTTGGAAAAGGTTCCTTCCTGTCCCATTATGACTGTGCCCCTGTGTACAGAGTCAGCTCCACAGATACATGGTTTAATGAGATTAGTTGGGAAGAAATTACTTGCAGGGAACGCTAACTATTTGTCTACTGAACAACTTTGGAATATGATTGTGAGCCAGGTCTTTTTGTCCATCATTAGATCCTGGCTTCAGAATTGCTCATTTTGGGCCTGATTTATGAAAGCTTTCCAAGGCTGGGGAAAATACACTTTCATCAGTGAAGCTGGAAGGTCCAGCAAATCTGGAATGGATCTGGTCCAGAATTCAAAACATTTGCTAGCAAATAGCAAATTACTTTGAAGAAATCCATTCCAGGTTTGCTGGATCACCCAGCTTTACTGGTGAAAGTGTATTCTCCCCAGCCTTGGATAGCTTTCATAAATCATATTCATATTCATAAAGTGGAAAGCCTTCCCAGAATAGTGTAGGCTGTTACATTTGCAGCTCTTTAATAGTGCCATGGTCTTGAAATGGGATGTCATATTGGTTGAAACAAGCTTATAATGGGGCCCTAGTCAGGTGGCCAAAAACTTTTGCATATACCAAATACAGCAAATGTTTTAGTCAATTTGTGAAGTGATGAACATGTAGCACTGTAATTTTGTTGCAGACTATTTGCTTTAACCCTCCCTCCCAATAGCTCTGTGCATAAGTGGAGAGCTTTATCATACTGATACCATCCTCCCAGTTATTCCCTTTGCCTATAAGACCACCTAACCCCATCATATTACTTAATTCAGACAGCTACTCATAATTCATGTTTGATTTCAGCTGGTATATTGCAACCCATGCAAAGACAAATATCAGGTAGTGACACTTGATGAATAAAATATTATTTGATTCAATTAAAGGAAAACATATAGTAAGTGATCTAAAATGTGTAACATAAAGTAGCTTGAAGCATTTAATTTAAGTTACATGTAAACCCAAACTGGATGACATTAATTTTGTTTTGCCTTTCTTTTAGAAACAAGAACTGCGGTTTTGCCTTTACCATGTACATTCTTGTTGCATCTTCATGCAATGTTGCTACCCCATAGTATCAAATGCCTAACCAAGTATTTTGATCACAGTGTTATTTGATTAAAACCTGCATTAGAAAGATTACAAATTACTTTTAAAATCAAGTGGTCACAAAAAAAAATGGTATGAGATTTAGACTATTGGGTTTACTTTATTTTAAACAACTAACATTACCAAAACTCCTAATATCATCAGAAAAATGTTAGTCTCATTTTAATGAAATTAATCCACGAGGAGACAGAGAGATTAGCTGCTCATAATTACCCATTATAGATAGAAAGCTTTTATCTTACTGATGAAGTGAGCTGTGATGATGTTAGAATGTCTGCAAACAAATGAAAGAACAACAACTGACATGGCCATTTTTTTAACTCTGGAAATCAGTGTAAGAAAATATTCTGTTAGCCTTGATATCTAGTATTATAATTATTAATATTGTTAATGATAATAATATATTCTTTAAAAGGTATAGTCACCTTTTCCTTGCCTGCGGTTCTGAGTCTGATGATGCCCACAGGACCCATGTCACACTTACCTCTTGCTCGCTAAAGCGCACACGCCTCTCTCCTGCCCATGCAAGCAGTTCTGAGCCCAGGCACGCCTGCTCTTCCAGATTTAATCAGTATTGCCCCTCCCACACTTAGGAAATAGCATCTTAATTGCCCTTGGCTATTTAGCCGGCTCAGACACAGCACTTAGCGTCGTGCAATTTGTCTCCACTACTGCCGAGCCCCCTAGCTCTGCTGAGCATTTTCTATACACCTGTTTGTTAATTGAGTGTTTTACCAGTCCAGCTCCTGTGTTAAACCCTTGTTGCTTAGTCTGTTGTTTCCTTGCCTGTTCATTTGGATTGTTCCAGTGTATGCAGTGACTCCCACGTCTCTCGTGCCTCCTGTTTCCTCTGCGCTACCCTGTGTCACCGGTGATCTCTGTATCACCTGTGCCTCCTGTCCTGTGTCACCAGTGTTCCCCTGTGTCTTTGGTGACCCCCATGCCACCAGTATCTATTTTCTGCATTTCAGGTTCTTGACCCCTGACTTTGTTCCTAGCTTCCTTTGTCTGCCACTTTCCTCGACTCTGGTTTTCTTTGACTACTCCCCCACTTTCTGATTTGGTACCATGCATTGTCCTACCTACCCTAGTGTGTCCAGGAACCCAAAGCTCGGGAGAAGGCCAGGCTGCTGCTTAGATTCTGCACCTTGGCCCTTATCAGGGCTCACACCACTATTGTGCAAGTTATAACACCCCCTAGAGGCTCCGTCTCTCCAAGAATGACAACTTAGATTCTGGACCTGAAACAGTTTAATATTTATGGACCTTAAACATTGCCTGATGAAATGGCTACTTTTGGTCCTTTATCAAATCATGAAAAACAAAATAAAAAAAAAATGACTTCCAGGAATTAACTACAGAACTTCATTATGTACTAACATGATCGGGATCTATTACCACCCAACCCACCAATTTATTAAAAAAGCAAATTACCACTACAGGTTGCATATACTGAAATATGATCACGAAAATATGGGACATCAATAAATAACTGTCTCATATAAATTATTCCTAATGATACATACAAATGCCATTTAGGTAAATATTACCATAATCAAAAATGTCTACCCTTTGGAAACACATTGCATTTGCCTTTAAATCAACTTGAAGCTAGGTTTTATTGAACAATGACACATCTACTGTACTGTTGTATATTTTCTTAATTATTTGTTTCCTTTACCAAAATAGAAGGATATAAAATACAGCTTTCCTTTTATAAGAAGAAAAAGGGTTTTGCTTTATTTCCCTTTTTCCTGTGTTTTTTTTTCTTTTGATGAAATTCCTTGGAACGTACTTTGGTAATGAGTGACACACTTATAATCTGTCGGTTTTATTATCTGTGAATTTAATGTGGAGGGAGAGTGGTCTTGGTGAGTAAAATATATGTTAGAAAGGTTACAGAGAAGTCACCAGGCAGTTTTTATTGTCTATGCTCCATCAAGATAGAGAAAGTTGAAAATTTCCCCCAGTGTTAATAATACAGTATTAGTTACACATCAGTGGCTTATTGGAGGTAGGCCAACACGGCTGCTGCTCACTTAGCCCTAAATTTCTCTAGCGGCCAGTTATTTAAAAAGACAAAAGCTGCCGTGAGCTGCAATATAGGTCAGCCCGTACCAAAGAGAGCAGTGAGCGCCTCTTATATCTTCCTGGATTCTAAGCAGAACAATTTTATGGGTAGTCATTAAAGAATACAAATTACTTGAGTAAAGCTGAAATGTAATAAATGCAATAGCGCCATTAACGGTTCAAGCTTTATTTTATTAAGGAAAAATATTCAGCAATTCAGCTGGAGTATATTGGAATTGAAATTGGTAGTGAGAGCAGGTGGATAAAAAGGAAACAATGCCGCTACTGTTGGCTCTGCCATTGTGGGGAACGGCATGCTATATGTGAGAGGATTATTCCATTGTTTCTCAAACTTGGAGGGGGATTTATTGATGTTACACATACTGGTTTTGGGTGGCACATGGATGGACTTGGCATCTAACGGAAGGCTATGAATGAGTTTTCTTATAGTCCACTTTTAACCCTTTTGTTGCCCCCAGTCTGCTCATGTGTTGACAGTTTAACACTGATAAAATGCTTTCAGACCCAGAATTCCTTTTCTTTATAATAAATAGAAACTGCAAGTAGATATAAAAATAACTCAAGTTAGAAGTTATTATTAGTCATTAGCCATTATTTATATAGCGCCAACATATTACACAGCGCTTTATAGTCCAAAGGGGCTCACAATCTAATGTCATAGTCATATGTCATTATTATAGACTAAGGACAATTTTTAAGGGAAAGCCAATTACCTAACTGCATTTTTTTGGGATGTGGAAGGAAACTGGAGTACCCATGCAGACACAAGGAGAACATACAATCTGCTTGCAGGCAGAATTCTTGCTGGGATTTGAACCTGTGACCTAGTGCTGCAAAGGGGAGACTTTATTTATAAAGGCTGTAGGGGCTCTATTTATAAAACAGGGATTTAGACATTCCCTCAAACATTCCTTTGTAGCAATCTTTCAGGTCCATGAGTTTCAATGGCAGATATTGATTTCCACCAATGTTTGAGGGAAAATCAGATACCCTGGTTTATAAATAGAGCCCTTCATGTTTTTGAAATGGGTCCGTCAGTTAAAGCCCCAAATACTCACTAAAAAACTAAAATCCTGCATGCATGGTTCCAAATCAGAAATGCTTTTAAAATAAAAAATACTCTCATTGCAATACTTACCATGGAAGACTTACCATCAGGTGTATTTTTTTTGCAGTTAAAATACACCCAAAACGATTCAACACACTTCAAATCACTATCTGAATGGAGTATGCAGGTTCTCCCTGTTTTTGCATGGGTTTTCTCCAATATTCTAAAAACTTGCCTTTAGGTTATTTGGCTTCCCCCCAAAATTGTCCTTAGACTGTGAAAATGAAAGATGGCCAAATCCTACTGTATTTCCTAAAAAAATAAAAATAACAATAAATATATCTGGAATGTGTGCATTTTTAGCTGCCCCACACTTTAAGCATTTCTGTGTGTTCATTTTGTTTCCTCCCAGGAGGACATTTCTAGAAATTTCTATCACCTTATTTAAGCCTGGGTATCTACCTTCTTCTTAACCATCATCTTGGCCACATTTTGACATTATTTAGCCACTGCTGGTGTATTCTCTGACCTTATGTGACTTTATGTGTCTAGATATGTGCTTCTGCTTACCTCTGATAGTACTTTTTTCTTTGTAAGTTCTTTGCGGCTGATGTCCTATTGTGGAGATCTGCCATACTTTCCATCTTGAAGATGTACCAAGACATGAAAGTAAATACTTACAAAATGAAAGGATATTTTAAATAGTTCTCTATTTGTCTACACGTTGAAAAATTATCCCACACCTCTTGTTCTATAATTGTAAACTCTTTGATTTCTAATTATTTTGATTAAGACTGTTAAGCTGATAATAATTTTTACCAGGATAAATTATACAAAAAATTGAAAGGCCCCTATTCATTACAATACAAAAGAAGCCACGTCCCAAGGTCAATATGTGAAAGGGTTTTTTGAACAAGAAAGTTCCAAAGCAGGATTTTCAAGACTATATTTTATTATTATTATTATTATTATTATTATTATTAATAAACAGGATTTATATAGCACCAACCTTATTATGCAGCGCTGTACATTAAATAGGGGTTGCAAATCACAGACTAATACAGACGGTGATACAGGAGGAGAGGACCCTGCCCCGAAGAGCTTACAATCTAGTAGGTGGGGGAATTTACACACAATAGGAGGGGAGATATGTAGTGGTGGGAAGTAGTGATGGTTTTAAAAGACAAAAGAAGACGCGTAGGCAAGTTTGAATAAATGGGTTTTGAGTGTTCTTTTAAATGAGCAGAAAATAGGAGCAAGCTGAATAGGACGAGGAAGACCATTCCAGAGAGTTGGGGCAGCTCTAGAGAAGTCTTGTATGCGTGTTATGAGGAAGTCATTAGTAGGTCATTGGAGAAGTGGAGAGAGCGGCTGGGGGAGTATTTTTTTATCAGGTCAGAAAGGTAAGTGGGACACTAATTGTGGAGGGATTTGAAGGCAAAGCACAGGAGCTTGAATTTGATTCTAAGGTGAAATGGAAGCCAATGAAGAGAACTACAAAGAGATGGAACAGAAGAGGAGAGGTGGGAAGGATGGATGAGTCTGGCTGCAGCATTCATAATAATAACCGCTTTATTGGTCTAAGAAAACAAGAAGATACCTGTGTTTTCCTTTAACACTCTAGTATTTATTTCAGCTAAATTAAATATAAAAGGAACACATTTTTCCAAGGTTTTAATTAAATATACAATGATAACAAGACTTTGTGTGCTACTTATCAGTATAAAATACCAATATTCATTAAATATAAAATAAAAGAAAGATAAAAAGTATAAGAATATAAATTGCAGTACAACATTTACTGATAAATAATCTATTTAATTTTATTCAACGTAGGACTGAAATGTGAGTATTAATTTAGAGATCTCTGAAAAAGTCATGTATTTTATATTGTACTATACTAAGTAGCATTTATTGAAAAAGTAAAGGAAAAGACACAGGAGGCAAACACCATCTTTTTATTTGCATTACGCTCTCCAAAGAGAAGATTTGTAGGTAAAAAATTAATTTAAGTTCCTCTTGACTCTTAAAATCAGATTACGAGAGTTTTCCGAGCATTGCCTAATCGTGTTACATTTAGGAAAATTGACTTTAAACATCACTTTGCTGTGTACGGGAATATCATTTAATAGCAGTTTTTTTTTAGGTTGACCTAAGAAGACAAGTCATGTGGATGTTTAGCAGACCCTCCCTTTCTTTTCTTTACTTTTCTTTTATCTCTTTTGTAACTTTTCTTTTCCTTACCTTTAAAGTTTTTCTTACCATCTCTTTTGCTTGTTTTGCTATTTACTTTTTTTTATTTAATTTCTCCCTTTCTTTCTTTCTTTTTCCTCCTCTTTTCTCTTCTTCCTACTTTCTCTATTTTCTATTCCTTTTTGTTTCTCCTTCTATCACTCCTCCTCTTTTTTCTTTTCCTTGCAAGTGTTTACCTTCTATTATGTTTCCTTTCTTTTTGCTGCTCTTCTCTTTCCACTTTTTCTTTCCATGTGCTTTTCCTCTATCGTTCTTCCATTTTCTTTTCTCTTCCTATTACATCTCTTTTCCCTTATCCTTTAATTTTTCTATCTTATCTATATTTTCCTATTTTTTCAGTTTCTCTCTTCTAATTTCATTTCCCATTCATTTTTCTTTTTATATTTTTTTTCCCTCTCCTCCTGTCTCCTCTCTTTTTCTCTTTTTTTCAGTCTTTTTCTTTTTAAATGTTTTTCTTTTTCCATCCCTTCCTTTTTATTTTCCCAATTTCTTCCATTATCTGCTTTTCTATTCTCCTTTTCTATAATTCTATCATTCTTCAATGTACCGAGCAAATGCAGTGCTCCAGCACACTCAAATATTAGTCATTATCTCAGGCTATTCTTTTTTGGGGTAGAACTGCAAGCATTTGGCACATCTCCTCCTAGTACAGAATAACATAATTATTGTTATAAAATAGGTTAGCATGGTATTTTAGGATTAGGAATATAATTTCCAGGGTAACAGTAAAGTTTGGATTAAAAAGGGGGGGGGATTTAAAGAATGAAGGTACGTGCAAACCATAACTGAACATCAAGACTTGAAATCCATACAGGGTGCATGGTCTACCAACTGCTCAGTACTATAGTTTTTCATCCAGACATACATATTGTGCAGGTGCCCACTCCATCGGCTTTTGCTCATGCACTGGGCCGCTCTTACTGATAATTCAGTGATCCTTTCAAGGTAGTACCAAATTGGGAACTAGTGTAGGAATAAATTAAAAATTGATTCCTGCAAGCTCTACGGGTTCTGGGGGCATTCCTTGGTTGTTACCTGTGGCATAAGCTCTTGGTGGAGACTACATTCAGTTGTGCAGACACCCATTGGTGAAATATGGTCCACTGTTCTCACCAGAACAATGCTATGCATGCAACTGACACTTCAGTGAGTGCACATGTACATGCAATCCTTACAGATTGTCAGAAAGATTATTGGTGTCAGTTAAACTGACCTGAGAGTCACAAATTGCTCATTGCTCAAGTAACCCCTAGCAAACCCGTTGGGAAATCCTGGTTGAGAAACACTGTGGTATATTAAATATCATGTTAGGTTTAGGTCTAGTTCAAGCTTTGTTCTAAAGTAAACCTGTTCTTGGTATGGAGGGCAAAGAAACAGGTTTGATGTAATACCCTAATCCCCAGCATCACAAATTCCCCTTGCCCCCACTATGGAAGAGGGGAAGAAACACTGTGCAAGCTCCACATTGGCCCAGCCCCCATAATGGCCACATCTCTATATTCAGCAGGCAGGTGCTTTTTACAGAATAATAAGCCCTAAAAACAATTTCAGCTGTGAAAATGAATTAATTGGAACACCTGCATTTATATGTTTCATTTGTCATTTTATGATAGTTGTCCTTTTATTAACGGATATAATTCATTGTGTTAAAATAAAATGAGGGCATCTGAATTAATTTAATATTACAATAATCTTCTATATTAAGATTTTTTTAAAGCTTCCTTCCCAAAGCTGAGTGGGTAAGCAAATGCATTTGTTAAAAAAAAATGGCTTATTCATTCCACTCAGAAGTCGGAACTCTGAGTACTTGAGAGCATTTTGATTTTGTCACTTCATTGTTTTCAATTAGAGTCTTTTTTGCATGTGCTGTGCCCTGGGAGATAGAACACTTATATTATGAACTGAGGTACTTCCACTGACAAATATGATTAATGGTATAATCTTGTAGATTACAATAGTTAGAGGCAGTTCCTGCCATTTCGCAATCTCCAAGGACTGGCACCACTTGCAAGCGCTGCAAACAGCTGCACAGTTCTCAATAATATTATCATAAATGTGGGATTGCATTGACATTCATACTAGATAGATTTAAAGTGCACCTGTTGGTTATAGTAAACAAGATGCTACGAAGCAAGAGATTGGAGAAAATTGAAAATTTTCAGTATATAATGGGTCATTCGTATTTGCTTATTTGGAAGGGGTAGTCTTAAATTCTGCCTACTGTGCCAGTTCAGACTGGTGATGAGGTTGCAGTGCCATCACTGCTTCTTTACGCCACTGGACAACTGCTTTGGTGGAGATGCTACACATAGCATCTACCCGGGGCAGATTAATAGAAAAAAAAAGAGGGAGGCAGTGAATGGTCCAGTACTGCTCACTACTGCCCCCCATCAAGTGCTGGAACCAGTGCTGCAGTGCCGATGGCCAAGTTCAAGGTGCCAGGCAATGGGAGCCATATGGGAAAGTTTGTCCCTGCCACGAGTCAGAACCTGCACTTAAATTGAGTTTCATTACTCAATAAGAGTTCGGTTCCACTTTTAGTGGAGTTCTGAGAAGCTCAAGGGAAGTGAAAACAAATATATTTGCTAATTTAGACCCATATAAGGTCCAACTTTATTTGAAATATATAATTTCTCACTCATGACTGTTGTTCCAAATGTATAGAGATGTTTTAAAGCCCCAAACTTTTTAAATAAATGACTCAATGGGCAAAAAGGTCAATACCAAATACAATAAATATTAAACATTACAACCCCTGCCATGTTTCCTTACTTTCCAAGTCTCAGAAAGATTCACCTTCATTTACTGTTCTGCCAATATTGGTTTTATAAAACAAAAGTGAGAATAACACCAACAGCAACACAAAAATAAAATTACGTATGTTTAGTAGACAAGATAAAGGCCAGAGCTTTCTGTGTTTGTGCTTCAACAGGCTTATCGTAGTTTAACATTTGCACTACTTTTGTATGTATTTTGAATGCATTGGGATGCACATGTTTTTTTATGGGTTGCAGGTGCACTATAGGTGCCGTGTGTAATGAAAACACATTTCTGCTGTAATGAAGTGATTCCAGCCACCGATATGTATTTTTTCTCTAATAACACACATTTCCCAGTACATTTCTTTTCATTTCAATGTAATGTACATAAAATGTGAAGATTCAGTTTCATTTAGGGGATTTTTCTATTACCTCCGTGGTCTTTTTTACATGTGTGTTAAAATAAGAAGGTGTAATTGATTCACACTTCTGAATAGGAACCCAATACAACCTGCCAGCTGAACTGCTGTGCATTACATTACAATGCATGGTACTGGATGGAAATGTAAACAAAAGCAAGTGAATGCATAAGAGTGAATGCGCTGCCTGTCTGCACCCCATAGATGTACACAGCAAAATGTATACTATTGTAGCAGCAAAGATGTGAAGAGCTGAACTCAACGTTACGATACAGTACAATGTAATGATTAGTATTTCTGTTTGTCCAGTCCTAAGATTGAAGCCCCTTTCAGACTTGCGGTAAACTTTAACACTGTACTGCATGTTGAACCACACACCCAAATGCTTCTATTCAACAGAATGGGAGTGGTTTTGAACCTCTTTGTGCACATGTTTGCCTGTGGTTGTGTTTGTGCTGCAGTGGAATTGTAGCACAGTTTCTGGATTGCAATGCAATTGATTTTCCTTCTTTGTAAGGAAGAATCGCAATACTACCGCAAATGAAAGGGTAACCTGTAGGCATAGCAGCAGTTTCACATGCTTCTGGGAGTAGCTAACAGTGTGGTTTTCAAATGAAATTCTGAAAGCGACTTAATGTTATGTACACACGTCAGATGATTGTTGAACGGTCTGACAAAGGCTACGTACACACCTGCAATAAATGTCTTACACGATCCTTTCCAACAATTAACGACTGCACGATGCACGAAGTGCTGTACATACTGGGCCATTCTTCTCTATGAAGAGGGGAGGGGAAGAATGACGGAGCGACAACCCACTGCACTCTTTCTTCTTTACTTGCATTACGATTGTTCATCGTCCATAGATCCGCCAGAACAATTCTTCGGGTGATAGACGACGAGCACTGTACACATGCAAGATTCTCGTCCAATATCGGCCCTGAGCTTATTATCAGACGAGAACCTGACGTGTACAGTGGTCACCCGAAATCATTCATAGATGTGTCAGGATGGATTCATGAACAACCAATGGGAAATGAACGTTATACAAGTCAAGGAAGGAGAGCACAGTAGGGTGCTGCTCATTCGTCCTCCCCTCTCCATAGGCAGAGCATGCGCAGTGTGTACAGCACTCATTCATTCACCTTTCACCCTCTGTTGCTGGAAACGATCATGCAAGACGATTTCCAGCTATGAAAGTTGTACATGTATACACAGCCTTATGTAAACCTGCCAAATATCAGAGCCTATTGAAATATTCTGTAAAGCAATGCCGCATTCCAGTGCTGTGTACACATAACACCGGCAGACCTCTCTGTAAGGTAGCAGCAAGTAGTTGGCATGTTATCATTGGTGATCAGCACTTCTCCTGATTGACATGGATTTACTGCAAACATGATTGACATTGGATTTACTTCTAGGGCCTTTTTTATTTTTTTATTAGGTTGGTATGTGCTGTGTTTTTATTAAAGTCAAATACTTTTTATAGTGTCTGTGTTAATAATTGTATTACTATTAACCCCCCTTCTAGAAATGGATAAGGGTACCCCTGTACTCATTTCTCAGTATTAGGAGCTAACAATCTTTGAGTCCCCTAATTCACCAGTTCACGAAAAGGACATTGTGAAATTGGAGAGAGTGCAGAGAAGGGCAACTAAATTAATAAAAGGAATGGAGGAGGTCAGCTATGAGGAGAGATTAGCTGAACTGAATCTATTCTCCCTTGGGAAGAGACGTATAAGCGGAGGGGGTATGATCACCTTGTATAAATATATAAACGGTCCATATAGAGAACTCTCTTCCCCATTATTCACTTTGAGGTCATTACAAAGAACAAGAGGGCACTCTTTGCATCTGGAGGAAAAGAAGTTTAATCTCCGGATAAGGAAGGGATTCTTCACTGTAAGGTCTGTGAAAATGTGGAATCGGCTCCCTCAGGAAGTGGTTTCAGCAACTAATATAGATTACTTTAAGTAAAAGCTGGATGATTTCTAGAAGCACAGAATGTACTTGGGTATTAAGGCTTTAAAGTAAATATACCAGTGACTGTTGATTTAGGGAACATCCGATTGCCTCATGGAATCCGGAAGGAATTTTTTTCCCCTGTTGAAGCAAATTGTACCAGGGTTTTTTTTGCCTTCCTCTGGACCAACTATGTCCATAGGGGTTTATGTCTGGGATATGTTTATTTACCTATTGGTTGAACTTGATGGACCTATGTCTTTTTTCAACATAACCTACTATGTAACTATGTAATTAAAGGGGTCCAATAATCAAAAAAAAAAAAACACCTCTTTTGCAAGACTCTCACAACCAATTGGTAGACAAACTGTGGGGATTATGTTGTTTTCCCCAGCTACAGACAATACCCCATACTATACAATACAATAGGTTTATTGACATTTGATTTGGAAATGAATGTCTTTAAAGGAAGATTGCCAATTACCTTGGGAGAAAACCCTATTGTTGACTGAAGCACTGAGATGCTAATAATCATCATGCAAATTACACCCCCTCACCACCACCACCATCCCTGTCAGCTTTAAAAAAATGTATGGAAGATTATGAACAGCATGGGCTTTCTTTATTTTATTTTCCCACAGGTTCTCCTGACCCCCCAGCAATTTTTGTGACAATACTATGTTCAGGATCTTTGCAATTAACTCAAAATTTGACATTGATCCTCGTCATGTTTTTAATGCTGTCTGGTCCCTGCTGGGGAAATTCAATTTATACTTATACTTATTTCTGGTGACCATTGTCACTATGGCAGAAAATGGGGGATAACCCAAGATCGTATATTTGTCACTGGAGCTTGTGGTAAAGGGAAAAAAAATAAAAGTTTTATCTTCGGATACACTTAATGTAAAAATGTTTGAAGCTACCAATTAATACATCACTAACCAAAACTGATTATTTTCCTACTTGGATGATTCTGCAGATGATTCTGAATGTTTTGTTATAAGATAATATTATATATCATTGAATTATATTATTTTACTAAACAAAATGCAATAATTTGATGAAGCAAACTAGTGTAGTTCAATGCTAATCCTGTTACATTATTAGATTGAAATAATAAGCGATAAGTAGAAGAATATAAAAGACTTCATTTAAAAAAAAAACATTGCAAACAGCATTGAAACCTTCTATTATTTTTCAGCAGAGTGAGATGAGGTTCTTGTGGAATCTGAGTTGGAAGGTACTGCTACTTTTGCACAAATATTACATTATAGAATATTAGAATACATATTGATTAAGATAAACTAAAAGTGGATAATTTAGTTTACCAAAAGCTCTATGTATCATAAAAAATATTTTTTGTTAAAGTAAAATACATCCAGTTTTTCCACTTCCTGTCTACTTCCATCAGTGTCAGCTGGGTATTGCCACTTTGCAGCAGTGTTCTTTGGAATCACAACAGTGAACGGTGTACCAGCACAGCTCCTTGTAATCTTCCCCAGGGGTACATGTAATAGGGTGCCATCGCTGGGCACAACCATGGGGCCCAAACAAGGTCATCATGGCAAAATAACTTAATAAATCTTTTAATGACAATTACAATTTTTAAAAATATCCGTACTTATGCATGTGCAGTTAGGAATATATACTTACCATGGCCCACCAATTCTCCTAGTGATACTAGGTAGGGTGTCATTAAAAATTTATAAATATTATGGCCTATCCTCTGAGCAACATGCTACTGGGTGAGGCACCATTAGGAATATATAATTACCATGGCCCATTGTGTTCCCTCTGAGCAGTGTGCTGTTGGGCCTACTCCTGGTCCTATAGACAATGTTAGGAACTGGGTCTATGTTTGAATCAAAAGTAGACCCTAAGTACCCAGCAGCATTGTACTCGAAGGATCGGAGTCAGGGATGCATCAGACCTCAGCAATTATTTTTTTCTATTGGTAAATCACAGATAGGACCTAAAAAAATCAAATATCCTTTGCCTGTACAGGCTATTACAGGCAGAACTACAAACCTTAACTGTTTTATCAGGTGTCAGGTTTGTTAGCTGTAGAGGCACCTTGCAATTTTAAAACCAGTGGCATAGGGGGTCCATTTCAGAGTGGCTGGGCTGTAGAAGAATTTCTAACATATTTTTCCCTTAAAATACCATTATAAAATAAATCTCAGTTTATGCTTGGGTCATACCAGTAGATGCTGTGCTGTGTTTTCATGCAAAGTGTGTAACAAAGGGGATTTTAATTTAAATTTTTACAAAATTACAATAACATTTTAAAATGTATTCAATTTTAATGATCTAGTTTGATCTAAACAAAATGTCTTTCCAACTTTCTGAGATCTCATAGAGTGATGCTTTTAGCTTCTTTAGGTAAAGGATTTGTATACATTCTAACCTATGAGTTAGATCTAAAACAATTTTTAAAAAGTGTGTAGCTTGATCATATAAATACGTTTTCCTGACTATGTTTGAACTTTGATTTACAAAAAAACTTTTTAAAAACTTTTTTTGCTTGGGGATATTCCTACATTTCACCAGCAAGTTTGGTCAAAAAACTATGTTTTGTGGCTTTGCAACTATTTGAAAAAGTGACCATATTGTAACTATGATTTAAGGTAAAACTACAAGAGTTTTAAATATTTTTTTGACAGGCTCCCACCAGTTTTCTGACTTCTCCAGCAGTTTTGGTGACAATACTATGCTCAGGGGCTTTGCGATTAACTATAAAATTTGGTCAAGTTAGGTTTGCAAAAATAAGCATTTTTAACAACATTTTTACAAATAATTTTTCAATTTCATCCATCCCTAATGGCATGGCTAGCCTGCAATGTCTGCTGATAGACCTAATAGAGAATGGAGAGGAAACCTTTGTTGGTTTATGTCTTGCTGTCCCTGTCCTGATAGAGATATTATAGGAAGGCAGCAGGAAATGAGAGGAAAGTGAGGGGAATTCAAGAATTATATAGACGTCCCACTGGAATAGCCCCTCTCACCTTGCTCTGGTGACAAAACTAAAGTTTTCTCATTAATTTTTGGTCACCAGGACAAACACATGGATAATCGTCACCAGGAGGATCTAACTGTATCATAGCTCTAAAATAAAAAAAACACATTGGCTATATAAATATCTTAAGTGCAGATCTGGATGCTGGAAATGTTATTTATAACATTTAAATATGAATGTATTTGGAAAATTGGACATTTCTATTTAATGGCCCCCTGGTAAAAAGGTTGAAGGAAGGCATTAGGTCCGCTACTGCAAAATAAAAGCTAAAAAGACAACAAAATATATAAAAGGTATAAAAGTTATGTACTAATTTCAGGAAAACAGCTTGTCCCTACTGCATTTTTAGGACTCGCCTGCTCACATTTTTCTATTTTTTAACATTAGTTCACCTTTTGAGGACGGGTAAAGCAGTAACCCCTTTTGGGAGTGTATAGTATTTTTAAAGTAGTTTGCTCAATAGTACAAAATGATATTTTGGTAAAATGTGCACATTTGAGTGAGTAGGAGTCTGGCGGGTATTTTAGACACCTTTTTTTTTTCAATGAAAACTATAGACAATATCAGCCTATATTAAATATTCAACCCCTTACCTCCGCATATAATTCATAAAACTTTTCAGGCTATCTGGTTTAGATAATAGAAGAGGGGGATTATTTTGTTACACAATATTGTCTAGACTTTCTCTAGTATTTTGTACGCTTTTTATGTGTGACTTGGAATTTGTTACTTTATTGACCTTGAAAAAATTTTGTTTGAACTTCTATTGTGCTTCATCCCTCATACCAACTGCGCTTGGTTGAAATAAAAATGTATCTTGTGTGACCCTCTTGTTTTTCCTTAATTTGTATTTACCATGTATTTATTCAAAAATAAATAAAAATTGTTATCGTTTTTTTGAGTCAGCTGAATCTCTCCCAGTCTGGAATATTTTGTCTTTCGGAGAAGGTGCAGGACTAGTGCTGGGCTTTACAATTAGACAGCCCAGAATGCACTGCACACTCTAAAGCCCTGTATTCATGTAAAATAAAAAAAAAAGTTATGCAAATAATAAAAAATGATTATTAACTTATCAATCTCCAAAAACACATTTTATTACAACTGACCAAAAACCGGTTATGTTACCTTTAATTTACATAGCCACTGTATAAACCTTCACAGGCTGCTTACAATAGTGTGAGATTCTTCCCGAGAGGAAACAATGGACTGGTCTCCACTGACGATAGACTCAGCGCGCTTGTTTAAAGAGATTCAACAGGGGGGATAAAGCAGTCGTGTGAACGCAGACATCTTCCCACTCATAATTAATAGAAAAGTGAGAAAACAGATGGTGGGATATGAATATTTATGCCAGTGTGTGAAACAGTCTAAATAAAGGCCATGACCAATGCTTACTAAATGCTGTTATTCAATAATGTACCTTACTATCCTCTCCCATGTACAGGAGTCTTCCCTAGCATCCGAGACAGCCGAGACGGAACAGCAGGTGCGGAGTGTGGAGATCCACTGTGGTTTTTGGTACTGTACATGGTGTGACGCTGTTCTTCTCCATAAGATTCGCATTGCTGGATCACAGCTCCCAAATGGGAGGAAAGGACGTTTGGGGTCCTCTGAATAATTACAGATACATACCTAGTTTAGTTAAAAAGACATGTCTATCAGGGTAAAAAAAAGTTGGGTCTAGAAGCAGGCAAAACACCATTTGGGTCAAATGGGAAAAAAACATTTCTGATCCCTAAAGGCAATCCAATAATTCAGGAATGCAATTTCTTACAGTTCTATTTAATATTATGTTTTGTTTTTTTAAGAACAAACCCAACTTTTTCACTGCTGAGAGCAGCTCCTGTGAAATATATACAGCAAAGAACGTCTTTCTGTAGTTATGATTGCAGTTAGGTTAATTGGCTTCCCCACAAAATTGACCTTAGACTATCAGTGGCCAACTGGTGGTCTGCAGACCACTGGTGCTCCACGAGAAGATTTTAGGGGTCTGTGGCTCTGGTCAGTGCACCCCTGAGCGGAGTCAGTAAAAGGACGCACAGGCCAGAGCCACGGACCACATCCCCCGTGCAAATCCCTGGCTCAGAGATGTGGGCAGGCTGTGTTTCATGACTCTCCAATCGCAGGCTCAGATCTGCGATGGCAGAGTGGGCGGGGTTATGGGGTTATGATGTCACCATTGGGGGAGGTTCCTCCCTTTTGATTGAGAACCGGCTCCCCGCGCATGCGCGGTCAGGAGCCAGTAATTTTAGTGGTCCGCGGGACCAAAAAGGTTAGCGACCGCTGCCTTAGACTGTATTAATGACATATGACTATGGTAGGAACATTAGATTGTGAGCCCCTTTGAGGGACAGTTAGTGTAACGACTATGGACTTGTACTGTGCTGTGTAATATGATGGCGCTATATAAATACTGTGTAATAATAATAATATTATTATAATAAAACCTTTTTTCTTCCTTCCATCACAAATAGTGCTTTTGTAATCTTTACGGGGACCTTAAAGTGGACCTAAATCCATGTCACACATGCATTTTATTTTTTTTTCACTATCACTTTAAAAATCAGTTGTTTTCAATGGAATTACTTAATGATTGATTTTCAGCAGTGTTTTCTTTTTTTTTAAATTGAGGACAGGTTAATCATCATTAATTCACATCCATGGGTTTAGCTGCAAGTCTTAATTCTATTTCATTGTAGCCAGAATTGTTGTGAATCGCTATCTACAAATTATGTATCATTGCATATGGGATTCAGAGAAGCAATTAATTGCCTATGTGACCTGGTCATAATTTATCAAAGAACTGTGTATGATAAACAAATACTATGTATTATTTTGTAAAATATTGATTTCACCCTTTTTTAATCTAGTTTTGTTTTTGTGTCCTGGAGTGCTCTTGCTCTCCTCCAGTTTCTTTCAGCAACTTCCTGTCTATATGCACAGCCTCCAACTTCAACACATCATTGTTCTGGAATGTCTTCCTAAAAGTAATTAAAAAAGTAAGCAACGTCTGAGCTACATGTATTGGTACTGCCACTTGTAGTCTCTGCTAAGGGTGCATAGACGAGGGTGATAATACAGGATCTCAGCTGAAAGAAACAGCTGCCCAAAAACAGGATGTGCCGGAAAAGAATCTTTATAGTACAGGCAGTCCCCGGGTTACATACAAGATGGGGACTGTAGGTTTGTTCTTAAGTTGACCTGGTATGTAAATTGGAACAAGTACATTATTTTAATAAATGCATATAGGACAGATGTTTGTTTTAACATATTATTCTGGAACAAGTTGTGCTTTGATATGCAAAAAAAAATGTGCAGTGCTTGTCTTGGACATTAACCTCCCTGGCGGTGTTCCTGAGTGTGGCTCGGGGTAGATTTTTTATGCAAAACGCAGTAACCCCAAGCCACACTTCGGGGAGGTTAAAACTTCTACCTTGTTCCCAGTTCCAGCAGCGTCCTCCAGCAATGCCCACGGTGTCCTCCAGTGATGTTCATGGTGTCCTCCAGCAATGTCGGTGTCTTCTTTTCCTGCCCATGGCGGCTGGGCATCTGTGCAAGCTGGCAATGCCCGGCTGGCATCTGCATCCCCAGTGTGTGAAAGTTGGGGATGCGAGGCTAGGAGAAGCTGAACGGTCGTTCATTGATCGTCCATGGTCTGAGCATGCGCGGTGAACGAACGTTCGCTCACTTCCTGTGGTGCACGTCACTTCCTGTATCGTTCAAACAATCGCATCTATCGTGTGTACAATATCTGCGAACGATCGTGTCGTTATCTGTATGTACAGGATCGGTGCTATACGATCGTTCGCAGATATCGTGCAGGATCGTTCGTCGTTCGTTTACCAACGATAATAATTGGAAGTGTGTACGTAGCTTTAGAAAGCCTTATGCTCCCCACCTTCCAGCTCCCTGGCTACTGAATGCAGATTTTTCTCTATTATTTTCTGATAATATGTTGCATTAATCTTGCCATGAGTTTTGACTAAATTCCTTGTGTTCACAGAACAGCAAAGATCCACCTCCATGCTTCACAGTAGGGATGGATGCACTTTTTTAAAATTGCTTCAGAAGTTTGAAGACTTCTCCAAGTCCATTTTGGCAAATTGTACACTGTTTTGTGGCTTGGTGCAGCAATAAAGTCTTAAATATTTTTCAAATCCTACCATGGCTATGTAAACTATCTATCTATCTATCCATCTATCCTTCTAATTTTACAGACACTTCATGTTTAAAAAAAAAATATTCTACATTATCAATAATAATCAATAATAGCCCACAATTCCAAGAACAGACTTGGTTCCTGTACATAAAGTGAATGTTCAATTATTAATCAGCTAAAAACATGTACTAACCTTTCACTCCTTTAGGACCAGTTCGATAAATTAGCTTTTTTTCAAGTTTTAATTATTTGGCTTGTCCTTAAATTGGGTGCCCCTACAAAGAATTCTCATTTTCTAATCAGACTGTTTATTTCCTCATTAAACATACAAAAGAAGGATTGCGCTAAATGGCTGCTACAGACCCCCAGACTTATCAGCTGCAGAGGACTGTTACCAAGGCTCGACATATGAGACTCAATTTAATTTAAAAACTCTTTGCTATATTTCTGAGTTTTAGACTGAATGCCTCGTGTCCACTTTGTAGTGCAGTAAGAAAATGGACAACTCCATTTGCTGTAGTGGGTCAGAAGCTAATATGTTTTATAAAACGCCGGCTTTTCAATACGTCTTATCTAAAATAGATGGACATTAAAAGCTCTTTATTTTTTTTTTTTAAATAGCCATAAAATTAATTGAAACACAAATGTACGAGCATATAGTTCTATAATTTAATATGAACATTTTTCTAGGAGGAAAAAAATTTGAGAAAATAAACAAATGTACTGCAAATGATGTATTTTTATAACATATCATTTAGGTTTCTGCATAATAAAGTGATTTGCTTTACTGAGCTGCTAGTGACATCTGCTGGCAGTGTGTGAGAGCTGCAATATCTCTCGCAGTATTCCGTACAAGATAGTCAATTTTGTAATGCTGCAACTAGAAAAAAGCCATATATTTACTTCAATAAAGCATTTGTGTCTGCTTGTATAAAAACATTTTGGGAATTATTATTAGTATTGGATAATAATGGTGATGATTAGGTAGATACAAATAAATTTAGAAATAAAACATTTAAAGCTGACCTTTCACTACATTTTTTACTTTATATAAAAGGGGCTAATCCTTTTATATAAAGAGAAAAAATGTTTGTTTTTTTAACACTATTTTTATTTTAATATTTGAAGGGGAGACTCCCCCCCCCCCCCCCCCCTTCTGTCTTTACTGTTGTGGCAGTAAAAAAATAATGGGAATATTTTAGATGTGTTATTGGTATTGTTTGTTATTGTTTGTATCTCCGTTATTTGCAACCCGTTTTTAATGTACAGTGCTGCGTTATATAAACATACATACGTTATATAAATATACATACGTTATATAAAGTACAGGTAGTCCCCGGGTTACATACGAGATAGGGACTGTAGGTTTGTTCTTAAATTGAATTTGTATGTAAACTGGAACAGGTACATTATTTTAATAAATGCAATTAGGACAGATGTTTGTTTCAACATATTAATAGGCAGCATGGTGTCAGTTACTGTATAAAATCCTCATAGTGATTTTATCACAAACAAAGCAAAAAAAAAAAAAAATCTTTATGAAGCCTAGACATTCATTACCTTCTGGAGCAAGCTGTGCTTTGATATGCAAAAAGAACCAACTGCAGAGTTTGTCTTGGTCATTAAAGTGTTACAAGAGGTTGCAGAAAGAGCTCACCAACAAACTCAGCTGTGTTTAGAAAAAGATTTCTTCTGAAAGTCATGCAAACCGGCCCCCTCGCTCCATTAAGCCTCCGTCCTGCACACGAGGGAGCAGGTAAGCCCCATTCATATCTAGGAGTCGTCTGCATGTCAGATGTCCTTAACTCAGGAACTACCTGTACCGTTTAATATTAATAAATGGCCGCCTCATCGTGTATCCCAGGATTCTGCAGGCTGCTTCTTATGTGAGGTCAGCACTTTTTGTTTTTACATTGCCCCCAAAAGGGGCGTCCCCCAATCTCGCTTCTCTGTAATGCGAGATCAGGTAATGTAGGAAGAAGAAGAGGAAAAAGATGGTTGCGCCGGTGTCCAGCCTGTACCAGAACAAAGAAGAAAGACTGGATAGTGCAGTACTGACTGTATATATATATATATTAAACTATATCAATGTGGTATAGAAATTTAGCAAATAAAACTTTTTTTAGACATCAAAAAAATACATATTTAGGGATACAAAGCTGGCTTTTATTACCATTGGTATAGTTATAGCGACCAGTAACAATAACAATGTGATTTTATTCTCATTGGTTAGGTAAATATAAAAAATTCCATCCAAATGACTTTTTTTCACATTTTTAGGTTGACTTTCCAAGTTTACTGTGAATAACCTGTTGTGTGAATAGACCACAATAAGAATAGATTAAATTTTACATACACAACTAAATACATCATGTTTAGATGATGAGATAGAGACTGGGACAGTGAAATGCTATTGCCAGAACCAAAGTTTGTAAAAAGAAAATATATATATATTTATGTCTGCTCCATGTGAGTGAAACAGTGAAATCTTATAGTCACCAGGATGAGCATGGGCTTTCTGTCATTTAGCTAACGCATAATAAACTGATCCTGGTTTATGTCAACTTTCACGGCACTGGTACTAAGAATGAAGGGGAAAGCAATAAATGAAAATATTTTTTACAGGGACAAAAACCTTGACTGCTAAATAGCAATTTACAAATAAGTAGCATTCATACTTGTCAGAAAATGACAGTAGCAAAGAGAGTTGGTGAGAAGCTAGTGCCGGGCCTTCACTTTATAAAGACAAAAAGTGTGATTTATTAAAGCTCTCCAAGGCTGGACAGGATACACTTTCATTAGTGAAGCTGGGTGATCCAGTAATCCTGGAATGGATTTCTTCAAAATAATTTGCTATTTGCTAGCAAATGTTTTCAATCCTGGACCAGATGTATTCCAGGTTTGCTGAATCAGGCCAACAGACTCAAACAGTAAGTAGCTAATACTGGCATTTATATTTTAAAAGAATAGGACAGAAATATAAACAGATATACAAAATATAATAGTAACAAGGGTGCACTATGTGGATTATTTGATAGGAAAATGTTTTAAACTAACAACTAAGAAACAGATAAAAAAACATCATATGATACACTTGTATACCTAAACAATTGACATCAAGCAGACCAATAAACATTATTTTGTATATATTATAGGTCAGCCTAATTACACATGAGTATGATAGCTTACAAATATTAATGGAAAAAGCATTGCATACATTGGTTCCATTGTGTATATGCCCAATGCTGGTCCTGTGTGTGAGCTGCAGCTTTACCTGAACTTTGAATTTGGCAAGACCTGGGCTGAGCTCAGCAGATATGTTCTCTTGCTAAAATGGTTGCTGAGTACTTTTGACACCAATAGTAAATACTATACCAGGGATATCCAACTCCAGTGTTTGAGAGCCACGTGCAGGCCACAATTTACATATACAAGAAAAAAGACCTTTTCTAAAACTTTGTAAATTACACTGCATTAAACGTACATATTTATTAGAGAAACACTAAAATTATGTTCAGATCCTGGTCATTGAAGACTGAAGTTGGGCTCCTTTTAATAAAATTTTAGTATGGAAGTGGCATGCAAAGATCTTCTCTGCTATTACCCACCAGGAAAGGAACTGAAGGGAAAACAAACTGTTCTGGGATCAATAAAGAGTCTAATCTTTCCTCTCTAAAACTTTCTCTAGTGGTGGCCTCAACCACACCACACACACAGGAGGTCCAGTTTCTGACACTTATTTTTATCAGTAAACAAGTTCATCTTGCAAATTACTTTTTTAGGAAGGAAGCAGGGACCAGTAAGAATACATTGAAATTTCAGTAATCCTTCCAAGCTATCACCCAGTCAGCAGGGGCTTCTAAAAAGAAATGTATTCCTTCACAGTCCAGGAGATAGAAGACATGGGTCCCAATATGTTTCACTTGTAAGCAAGGTGGCTCAGTGGTTAGCAGTACGGCCTTTGCAGTGCTAGATCCCAGATTTGAATCTCAGCCAGGAGACTATCTGCATGGAGTTTGCAGGTTCTACCTGTGTTTGTGTGGGTTTCCTCCCACATTCCAAAAATATGCAATTAGATTAATTGGCTTTCCCCCAAAATTGACCTAAGACATGGACTTTGCAAAACGCTGCATAATATGTTGATGCTATATACTGTATATTAATGGCACATTATTAGACACCTATATCCTAATGCATCCTTTTCTAGCGCTGGCATGTCCAAACTTGCAGTCACTGCTTCTTTCCCTGCTTCCACTTGGGCATTCTTTAGGCATTTGGGATTAACAGAAAGAGCCTGGGGTGTACACTGCATGGGGACTGTGCTATACGGCATGCATACAAAATAAAAAGTTGCTTTGAAAAATTAACTGTGAGAGATTGTGCATGTCACTTCTGCATGTCCCCTTAGAAGCTAATGAAGCAGGGATTCCCAAGGTTTCCAAGGAGCCTTAAAACTTATAGTGACTTGTTATGTCATTTCCTATCCTGCAACTTTCTATTGGTCAGCGAAAATAACATCAATATGAATGTATGAATCAGTAGGAAAAGGCATGCCCAAGTATAATTCTAACGTTAAACCATCACCCTAGATTTTATAGTGACTTGACAAAGTGTTTTTTTTTTTTTAATGGCATACCTACAAAAAAGCAAAACAATACTTACCTGTGAAAACCTTAAAAATTATTTTCAAATCTGACACTTCCTGTAGTGTCAATACAGGATATGTAAATATGTAAATCCACCAAAAATCTGAAATCTGAGTCAAGATCAGCACGAGGAACCGCTAAGCACTGAGAGGGACACAGGAAGCCAACAATCCCACAAATATCAGCAATGGTGTCTCTCCATTCGGAGAGGTCTTCAGCAGACAGCAGGAGAGGTAAGTATTTTTTTGCTGGTATGCTTAATTTAAAAAGGAATTGAGTAAGCATCATAATAATATTAGGGCTGCCAGGGAGCTCAGCAAGGTTTGTGGCATGAGGCACAACAAAGTCCTTACAGTCTTAGATTGTAAGCTCTTTTGGGTAGGGCCATCTCCTTCTCCTGTGTCACTGTCTGTCATTTGCAACTCCTATTTAATGTACAACACCGTGTAATATGTTGGTGCTATATAAATACAGTTTAATAATAATATTAATATTAATAAATATAATTCCATGTCTGTTAATGGCTTAGTAAAGCAACCATTGTTTCACTTTAAATAAGAAATCAGAGTATAATTAAAATAACACAAAAACACAGACATACATTGGTTTAAAGATCTAAACAAAATTACATTTTAGCTACCCATCTGTCAGAGCCTGATGTTTGTTTTACATTATATTTTTGTTCTGCCATAGAACAATAAGACCCCTAAAGTGATGCTTGAAACAAAACAATACATTTTGTTCTCTTGTAAACATCAGCAAAGGTAAAGTAAGTTAATTTTCTTTGTAAATTACTTTTAATGGCTTAGTTGAACATATGAGTCCTACTTAGCTTTCTGAAATATGTAGATTTGTATATATTTAAAGCTGAACTCTGAAGAAATGAAAAATGTACATTGAGAATAAAAGCAGTGTTTAAGAAAGTAAATACAGATTCAAATCCTTATTATAGCTTTTATTTCATACACACAAATGCATTGGAAACACCACATTATATTCCAAATTAAAACTCAACTCAAATTTGTGTTACTCCTGTATAGAAAGAGAAGAAAAATGATTATTAGGCTGTTCAGAAAAATAGCAGTGTTTGCATTCTTCTTTACAACCTCATTCACTGTATAAACCAAAAAATGTCTCAAGATTTTGCTTTTTTTTAATCACTAAACTAATATTTAGTTGTATAACCACTACTTCTGAGAATTACTGCATATCTGTGTTGCATGGAGTCAACCAAATACTGGCACCTATGAATAGGTATTCGAGCCCAGGATGGTTGGGCTACATTCCACACCTTTCCGCACTTCTTGGTTTTGCCTCAGAAACAGCATTTTTGATATATAGATTTTTGATGTCACCTCACAGGCTTTCTCTTGGATTAAGGTCCGGGATTTGGGCTAGCCACTCCATACTGTCAATTTTGTTAGTTTGGAAACAACACATTGCTCCTTTACTGGTGTTTTTAGGGGTCGTTGTCTTGTTGAAACACCCATTTCAAGAGCATTTCCTCTTCTGCATAAGGCAACATGACCTCCAAGTATTTTAATGTATTCAAACTGATGCGTAATCCCTGGTATACAATAAATAGACCAACACCATACTATGAGAAACATCTCCATATCATGCTTGCACCACCATGCTTCACTGTCTGCAGTGTACTGAGGGTTGTATTCAGTGTTTGGGGGTCGTCTGACAAACTGTGTGAGGCCCCTAGATCCTGCTTTCATCAGTCCACAAAACTTTGCGTCATTTCTCCCTAGACTAGTCAATGTGTTCTTTGTGGGAAAAATTTTTCCTCTTCAGCACACCTTTTTTTTCCTTTACATTAGGACTTTGCAGGGGCTTCTTGCTGATAACTTGGCTTCACATGGGCTTCTTCTAATTGTAACAGTATAGGTAACTTGAGACATTCTTTGATGTTCCTAGAGCCCTTTTGGCTATTCTATTCATTTGGATTGTAGTTTTCTGTTTTCGTCCACATAGTTTTCAGGTTTTGGTTGCCATTTTAAAGCATTTGAGACCATTTTAGCTGAACGGCCTAACATTTTCTGCTGCTCTTATGTTTTCTCCTTTCCAATTAATCAAAATACGCTTTTCCTCCTTAAAAATGCCTGGAACAACTAATTTTACTGAGAAATTCACCATAACCAGCATGTACATTTGCTGCCATCCTTCCTTTTATAAAGGCCGTAATTGACACCTGTCTTTTCACAGAATGAATGACCTCCCTTATTGAACAGCCTAATATTACATTTTCTTCACTTTATGTAAAGGAATACCACAAATTTGATACATTTTTCTCATTTTTTTATTTAGAGTAAAATGTGCAGCGTTCCCAATGCATTTGAGTGTATGGAAATGAGTTATTTTAAGGACTGAATAGTTTGGCCTTACAGACTTAAATTTTATTAATACAATGATCAGGGATAAACCCTCTAGTGTGTATTAAAAGAGGGAATTATTATAACAGACATTTTGTCACATGTGCAAAGAATATATTGGGAATGTAGCAACTATACTGAATGTGATGAATATTAAAAGATACTTTATTAAATTTTTTTGCTAGGAGTCCAGCAGAAATAATGAAACCTGACAAATGTGCGCCGCCCCATGTAATGCTACAGATGATTCAAAAAGGCAGCAGAAATTTCAGGAGATGGTGAAGGCATGCTCCGGTAGATCTAGGCTGGAGATTGTTAGAGAAGACCAACTCACTACTCGATCACTACTATTGAAGCTACTTTTACAAATGCAATACAATACCACGTATACCTTATATCCCGATTGAATGTCCGGGACATGTGCAGTCTTTCAAACGCATTCAATTTACGTTACGTTTACAAAAAGCTACAAAAGAACAAACAAACATCTATAGAACAGCAGAACGTTTAATATTACTTCTTAAAGGTGCAACCTCAGATCTGCACAGACATAATATATACACCAAGAGATATATGTTAAAATAAACAAATTTCTTGGATGCCTTATTTGTCTCATGGCTTCTACTTATGGCTGGTGGTGTCC
Organism: Pyxicephalus adspersus; assembly: GCF_032062135.1. Lineage (NCBI taxonomy): Eukaryota > Metazoa > Chordata > Amphibia > Anura > Pyxicephalidae > Pyxicephalus > Pyxicephalus adspersus. Next base: position 87,998,972 of record NC_092863.1, read on the forward strand.
ATTGGCTGACTTCCAGAAGCGATGTAGCACACCTCGGCAGCCTCACCCACAGTGACTTGTCGGACCTAGAACATACACTGCTGCTGGGAGGCAGTCAGTATCCTTTAGTTCTGGATGAAAGCCTTGGCTGTGACATTACAAGACTGATAATTCACACAGTAAATACATAATTTTTAGAATAATTTTATAGGGAATTACAGTAAGATGTTTTCAATTTCCACATCCAAATGTTACGTTACATAAACTGGACCCCCATCAAATTCTTCAGACACAAAGTCATTTGGCAAAAGTAGTCTTATTTATTTACAAATGCGCATAGCCAGGTCCAAATAAAATCACTGTTAGGAAACTCAAATTAACAAAAAGCAACAATTTATTGGGATTTTTCAGAAGGAAACATTTAATCTTGAACAATCACACTTTTCTTCAAGATCCAGCATTCTCCGACAGTGACCTTGGGGTGCTCAGTGGCTCTCTCCTTTTTTGCCTACAACCTGTATGAAGGAAAAGAAAGAAAATTATCAACACTGATCGCTTTGTGGGATGAACCAAGATTCAAGAAAAAAATAAAAAGTTTTAGAATGAGATCATTAAAATATAGGTATGTAATCATGTACCCAATTTTACCTATACATGAGATGACCCTGTCATTTGCTTCAAATCTCACTCCAATCCACCTGTACTTCCCTTAAAATATCTTCCTGTCACCGGGTTGTGTGGTCAGAGATGCAGCAAAATTATCCTGTCCTTTTAGGTATAGGGAAATATGAGACACCCTAAGCTTAGACTTACTGGCCAAGCCCCAATTTTGTCAACTGAAGACTACATGACAAACCAAGTGTGAGCTTCAACACGATCTGGCATGGAGCTTACATAGTGTTGACTCTCAAAGCAACGAGTAAATATCCGGTGGGTCAAATAGTGGGCTTAAAAGAAAAACTGCAATTTCTAACAAAGTTGTTAGATTTTTTTTTTACTTGACCATATATGTGTACATTCTGGCACCCCAGAAGACACCTATGGATTGCAGCCTCATATAGCTCTTTACAAATGATAATTAGATAGGAGCAGATCAGTTTATGATCCTCGCAGAAGTCTATGTGGCTTAAATTAAATCCACGGGGGTTCCAGAATGCAAACAGAGAGAGAACAATCAGCTTTTAGGATCTGAACAAATTATCCTCTAAAGTCAAAGCCCAGAAAAAAAACTCACCTATATTTTTTTTTATCTGAATAATTAGCCATTAGCCAAAAGATCAGACTATGCAGCAATACCTAGCCTGCTAGGGTTGGTCAAATGACCCAACACTTGTATTTTGTCAAATGATTTTGACTGAAATATTATTGTAGAGGTAACTAATGATCACTGGCTATGCATATACCTAGAGGAAATCATGTGACCAAATGCTAAGAGTGAACATCCATATTTACCAAACAGGTCATGTATGTTTTTTTTTTTACACAGCTCATTATATACAATAAAGTAGTAGTTTATTGTTAGTAGGGTAGTTGTGGTGAATTCATATAAAGTGCATGGTGCAGTCAGTATTTGATTACAAAGCATTCCTTATTCACAGGTCTTTTTTGATCTAATGATAAAAAGGATACACTACATCAAAATCTGTCTCTGATACTTACCCTCTTAAAGTCGTTCATATTTGTTGCCTGTACTGGGGTCCCGATAAAAGTAAAGTATGTGATTTTGGTTGTCTCCTCATCACCCTGATTGGACTGGACAAATAGCTGAAAGAAAAATGATTAGCAGCCGGTTAGGAAGACACTGGGGGATAGATATGATAAATCTGGTGTGAACACGCTTTTGTGGGATCAGGTGGCCGAGCAATAAAAGACATAATTTAATTAGTTCCAATAGAGATTAGCCTAACAAATTTCACAGATTCCACAAATTGAAACTGTCCTAGCAATGTCATTCCAGAGCAGCCACCTGTGAGCCTATAACCAGAATGGGTTATTTAAAGACTCCGGGACATTAAGGAGCAGCACAAGGAGAAATGGAACTTTGTAATCATTTATCCCACAGCCTGGCAAATGAAGCAAGCTAATGAACTCAGCGCATCCACACTAATTGCTGATGGACTGGGCTTTTTATATCAAAAGCCTCTACTATATGGGAAACCATTATTAACTGCTTTGTGACCAAACACAAAAGAACGGTGATCAAGCCACCATCTACCCTTGAAAACATTATACAAGAAATTATTGTATAAACTTTTCTTTTTTTTAAAGGGAATTCTATTTAACTCTTTTCTGTCGAAGGTAGTTAAAGCCTTGATGTCCAATCCATATATAACTTTTTATTACTATAACTGTAAAAGACAATTGAAGTAATAAACAGAGGCAGGCATACATCAACAGGCTGCAGTGGCTTTGCAAGTAGAAACCATAATTTTCTAGGCAAACCTTAGTTAGCACGTCATTTCAATGTCACAGCTGAAATAGCTATTACACGATCAGGAATCAATCTATTGGATTTTTGATTACTGGGGGCCGAACCCGTCAGTGACAGTCGGGGTTTGACAGCTAACAGCCATACAGGGTCAACTAGTAGCTGTCAATGAAAAATTAATACAGAGATTATAAGTGGGAGTAAGTTAACCATAGATTGCATTTAGTTATTACTATATATTCTTTGCTTTACAACTGTATGTAGCGGTCATTGAAAGTATTTTGAATTAGGGGAGGGATAGCCGGGTCCTTTGAGCACCTAATTAGAGGTCTGAAGGGGGCCCAGCACCAATTTTATTTATTTGCACTTACCGTTACACTGTTTACATTCTGAAACTTAACATAGCGTAGCTGTATAATGCTATCCTCTTTTATGTCATCTGATGTCAATTCCAGAGCTTGAGTAGGTTCACTTCTCATGGCTTCATCAAAATCCATAGATCGAGGGAGGTTTATGAAGATTTTTACATACTTTGGACCCTGGCCTGTGGACAAACAGGAAGGTGATTATCATTAACTCTGTCTTTATACTTACTAGTAAGTACTAGACTGTCAAGTTCTCAGTTGCCTGGCTGCATGTCAAATAATAACTATATTGCAAATTCATATCTGGTATTAGTAAACTTTACTAAAATAGACAGAATTGTGAAGGTCATGGTCTTGCAAGTCTGTAAAATCAAATAGTATTGCAGAGAGAATTAGCTCACATGTCTATAGACACAAACAGAAGGCCCAGCCAGACAGATTTTTGGCAGGAGGGTGATATCTCACTGGATCTGAGATAGGTGATTTTAAAACAAGAAGTACTTGAGACACTGGGTGTTTTCATAGTTATAAACTAATCTGTTGTTGTAAAAATAAACTTAATTTACACTAAAGTCTGACAAAAGAGTGTAGGCAACCAGAGACCATGATGAGGTGTCGAAACTGAACACGGACTTTCAGAAGCATGAAAGAGGAATTAGAATAAAAAGTGCTACCCTTGACTTAGTTTATTAAATTAAAGTGTTTGAACTATTCAAAGCTTAACTGCTCTTTCATTGAGGATGAAAGAGGAGAAAAAGAACTAACATCTATGGGGCCAGCTGAAACAAGGGAATGCTCGTTGGTGCAGAGGTTAGCACAAACAAATGTTGGTTGGAACCAGGTCATGCATTCTCTGTAATAATCTCTTTTCCATCAAAGATTTGTTAAGAAGAACATGTAAAATTTAAAAGGGCAAAGTCTGCCGAACTGTTAAACACATTTTAGACCCATATACAAAAAGTTTGTCTGTTAAAAGCAGTGCACATTTCAGCTATATAATATGGCTTAATAGTTTCTGTACTTGGTCCTGCAATGGAAGCTAACTTAATTCTCCCAAGAGAGAATTATTTTAGCAAAAATTGCTATACACAAACAAAGTAAGTTAGAGCTTAATAGAAAGGTAAAAAACTGGGGTCAGGGATACTCACCATTATCAGGACCCTGAAGCTTCATAGAATATAATTTAACTGGCTGGTTGAAAGCTACAGTAATCAGGAGCTGTTGGGAGAAATTTCATATGGTAAGAAATCAATGGTTTTGGCAATGGGTATGAATAATCAAGCTGCAAAATCTGCAGTTGCCTAATAGTTGCCTATTAGTAATGATATAGGAGATAAGGTTTTTTTTATAATCTGAGCCTTATTAGGTTATGAACATTTTCCTAAATGGCTGCAAATATTGAGCCTTCACTTATAGACCAGTGTTTTTTCAACTAAATTTCCTATAGAGGTTTTTAGGGTTTCCTTGATAAATTAGCAATTTCTGTCTAGGGCAATATAAATGACACCAATGATCTTTTTGGCAAAGGGTAAAGTTCTTTAGCAAAGTAAAAAAGGCATTCCTCCACTGACCACCATACCATGGTAATGTACTGTGAGCTGTGGATATAGCATTGATAGAAGGGATTATTTTAGGGGTTCCCCCATGTTAAAAATGTTGAGAAAGGCTGTTATAGAGTGACCTTAACTAGTCAAGTGAGTGGCCTCCTATCCCAGCTTGCCCCTATTTATAGTGCTCTGCCTACATTCCTATGTGAGGAATACAATCCCTTCCTATTCTTCTGAGGTCTTTTAAACACCGATAATTCAGCCTGGATTAGCACAGCTCCAAAAGTGCAAACCTATAAAGGAGCCACCCAGATTGTAGATTTAAATGGTACAGGAGCATAAACATTCACAGCATCACAGGAGCAGTTTTGCTACATTATATGCAAAGAAACTTCTTCATAACAAAGTGGTGTAAACACAAAATGAAAACTAAAGTGTCTCATATCACAATGACATCACCTATTAAACAACATGCCTTAAGTCATAGTGACATCATTGCTACCTAATGACAGTGCCTCAGTGCCTAAGTCTAATGAAAAACTGCTGCATACAACAGTGACTGTGCTAATTGGCGCTAAATAAAAGGCCTTGGTTAGCACCTTAAAATGTAAATCCTAGGCACTTGTTTAGTAAAAACAAAGATGATTTTGTGTTTGAAACTTACTTCAAACTGTTCAAGCAAATCCACATAAATGTATGGCTACATGGAATGGTTCTTCCTCCCACAGTTACATTATTGTTTTGGAAATGAGAAGCATTTTCACATTAACAACTTACCTGTTCGTCACAATCCGATTCAAGGTATGTCGGGTCCTTTCTTAAGCAGTTTTCAAATCCATTGTCATCGCTTTCATTCAGACATTCACAACCAGCTTTGTTTACGAATGGCAATAAATCCATCTACAGGTAATCATGTGAAAAAGTGTGAAAATTGTTACTTTTTCCTGAAAACTTAATAAAAACTGATTGAAACAAAAAGTGTGAAAATTGAGAACCAATGCATTGTGTGTGTATAATATAAATATTATATATATATATATATATATATAAATATCTATATGTATCCCCAAACCTTGTGAGGAAAGGGCTGCATGGGGTGTACGAAGGCGTATATAATTTAAGGCTCCAGGAGATGTGTGTGTATTGCCTGACTTTTCTGTTTCATTTATGGAAAGCCGAGTTAGGGTCCTGGTGAGAGAGAGAGAGGGAGGGAGAGGGAGAGAGAGAGAGGGAGAGAGAGTTTGTGAAGGTGAAGCACAGGTTTGCCACTTAATCAGGCAGAATTATGCTGTCAGCAGCTCAGTGTGATCCCAGAATGGAGAGTGAACAGAGCTCAAAGGACAAACCCTGTATTAAATTGAGTTTTTCTATATTATATGGAAAATGCCTGTTATTAATTATCCTGCTTAAGTCACAAACTTGAGTGACACAGATGGTATGTGCGCATGTCAAATTAATCAATTTTCCAAAAAATGTTTTGTATTTTATAAAAGGAATAGAGACATTTATCCAAAACAGCAGACATCTGTTAATGTATTAAGAGCCATCATTGGTGCAACTTATAAAAACCATGAATTCATTGGAAAACAAGTAGGACTGCAGTTTGAAATAAATGGCTCCGATATCAGAGAAGGTTTACAAATGTAATAAAGTCCAGTGTCCAGGCCTGCTGACAGTTAACTTAAAATATGTTGTGGAATGCACATTGGAGCTATGCCCAAAAAAAGGCAAGCAGAAGCCCAAAACCTTGTACTATAACATATACCTACCTGATAAAGGTACAGGAATAGTGACTATTATTGCCTCTGGGCTTCCTGTAGCTATTTCACCATTACTAACCAAACCATTCTTGTGCATACTCTATGTGGGGGATGCTATTTTAGGTATCACACAGTTTGTTTCCTCATTTGAGAGCTCCCTCCCTGAAGACTGGTGGGGTGATGCTAAAGAAGCTGTACAGGGGTAGCATAGATTTACAGAATTATAGAACTGCAAGAAGGGGGATACTTGCATGACAGCAAGTTTATCAGTAAAGCATTGTAGTTACATATTGCTGTTCTTCAAGAAGTATTCAACACAGAACATAGTTTATGCTGGTCATGGACTATACAATCTGATTGTAAAATCATTTAGCTTTACCAAAACAATAGATTAGTATCCCAATCAGCTTGTCCTACGGAACTGGCTAAAAGAGTGTGTACAACCAGTCTGGAAAGTTTATGGCCACCTTTAGGCTAGTAACACTTCTGGACAGAGCACATTTAAGATTTATGAGTCCACTTTAAATGCCTAGAGATTTTGCTTTTTTCCCTAATTCATGTTCATTAAGTCTTTAAAAGTAACATTACTTTTATTCTAATCCAATACAGAGTACATGACCAGCTTTTGTCCTACCACCTGTTTTGTACAGTATTTTTTACTGACACACAGCTATCTGCCTAATAACAGAGAAGCCTTCCATCATAAATAATGAGAACCAACGTAAAAAGATACATACATAGCCTTTGGGAATATCTGTGTCCTCGTTGTTCCCTGGATCATTCTCTAAGTGCTGTTTAATTTTTTCTTCTAAACCAGAAGCATCTGCACCTTGGTATTGATCAATTTTTACTTTATTTCGGAAGAATAAAAAGGTGGGGGTTGCCGATATGTTGTTGGCAGCAGCTGTTCCCTAAAAGGGGAAAATAAGATGTTATTTCAGCACAATGACTTTATAGGAATTACCTATATACACTTTACTAAGCTAATGTTTAAAGCAATTGATGTTAAAAATATTTACGTTATTCCATATTGCCTAGGGAGACTTGTAACCTAGAATGTCTTAACTACTGCATGCAGAATTAAAAGGTGCGGGAAAGAACTGCACAGTGTGCGAGCAATGTGTCACTACAAAGCTCCAGTTTTCAGCGATTGTTGTGTTTGTGTCCATTGTGCCCTGCAATTTTACAGTGATTAAGTGCTTCTGTGACTATCATTATCCTGCTTCTGTGTTCTGCTACCCTATGATTCCAAAATATTGTGCATCTGTGTCCTTGAATTTTCCTCATTGTTGTCTCTCCCCAGTACCCGACTGCTTGTTTCTGGCTATGCTTGCTGCTTTGCTTGCTGCCCTAACCTTTGGCTTGCCTCTGGCCCCTCACACTACTGCTATCTACATAAGGGGGTCCAAGGGCTGCAGCTTTGTACTTCTAGCAATAGGAGCCATTATTCCTTGCAGGGAGCCCTGGTGCTGTGCTTACTCTAGACCAGTAGTTGCCAACTTATTCGGACCTACGGACCACCAAACTTACGGGCTTTGGAACGCATATGCCGTGCGTCAATAAAAGGGGAAGAAACGTCTGCTCACTCTCCCATGAGTCTGCGATCCGTACCGGAGACATGGTCCCCAGCTCTAGCTGGTGCTCCCCTGCGCCCAGCGGGCTCCTGCTCCTGACCCTGCTAGGGGGCTCCCCTGAAACCAGTTGGCGACCACTCTTCTTGACCCCTTTTTAGCTTAGCTAGATTAGCTATAGTACTGTGGGTTTTCTACCTGGGTTTTGCATTCATTCTGTGGATTTAACAATTTAAAAATTGTAAATTGCTGTCTGTCTAGACAGTTAGGAATCACCCAGCAAAATAAAACAACTAAACTCATGACTGCATTAATTTTCTTTTGTAGGCTTTAATTTCAAGTTTTTTACCTCAAACTTCTTGTCATAGAATGACGTACTGTATCTATGGAGAAGTAGCTGTGTTCCCCTAGGACAATGAGTTAGGGTTACAGAACACTTCTAACTATCCTTATCTCAATAATTGCACTTATTCCTTTATCTGTCACTGGAAACATTTGAAAGATTGTTTCCAGCAACAAAAACCTTATGTGTTTTTATAGCTTAAGTGAAAACAAGAAGTCAGCAGTAGATTCCACCCATTAAAGAACAGGATCACTTACTTGGCACTGATGTACGTCCACTTCCAGAAAGACGGCTTGTGGATACTTATTACTAAGCGATGTGAACACTGGTGCTATCCGTACACATGGACCACACCTGAAAATGATAAATCACATTTAGAATGCAGGTAATATAAAGGGTATTCACAGAGATAGTGTGAATCTCTTCTATACCTGCACCTATAGACTTGAGCACTCAATAAAATCCTAATCAGGGCTGGTGACTCGCTTAATCCAATTAATATTAGGGAGCAAAATAAAATCAGGCAATCCTAATTTTAATCTCAGATGAACAGCAGAAATTCATAGACATCTATACACCTAATGCAGCAAAGTGACATTAGATTGTGATTATCTTATTACCTATAAATTATAAAAAGAAGCGTGTCTGGGAAAGTATGGGCTGCACTTTAACAATTCTTTTCTATGAAATGTTATTGAAGAACATCGCACTGACACATTTTGCTTAATGATATGGCCTAATCATAGAGATGGTCAGGCAGTGGAACTAAAACTTTTACACAGCAATACCCTATCTGTTCAATATTTACTAAAAACATTAATTAAAAACCATTGTACTTTTTGCATATGTAAATCATCAGTAGGTTTATATCCACAATGGTATTGTATATATGGTATAAAAAAGTTAAAATAAAACACATCACAGTTTTTGGTGGGAAGTGGTTGTGGAAGTGCCACCCATGCAGAGTTTTTGGGCAGGTATTTAGTACTCGTGGCCGATCTATGCAAACCTTCAGTTACCGGGCTTGCATATCCTTTGTTGAAGATACGTGTCTAAATCACAGTTGAATGCTTTAGAGCAACCACAAGAACTCTCGCTCGTCTACAATTTTTGTGACAGGTTACCCTAGTTATTAGAAAGGAAAGAATCACAATATGACTTGGATTGTTTGACAGCTCAATTCAAAACCATAGCCATTAGATGTTCCACCTAAACTTTGCAGCAATATTGTCTTTACTCCTCTAGAACTGCTTATTTTTGGACATTCAGCCAAAAAAGAATGAAGTCAGATAATAAAGGTAAATAAGCATTCCACGTGCTCCTAGAGAAAGTTCAAGTTATGGCCCTGAGCAGGCCAATCAAAATTTCCTCTGAACACACTTATTTTGCCTTATTTTGACAGAGATGGCTGGGTGCACAGGGCACAGTCTTTTAAGAACAGAAAAATACCATTGTTCCAGCATTGGAAATTCTCAACTGTTTAAATTCCATCACTGGAGAAACCTAAATGAAATGATTTAGAGGGGTGTCCATATGGTTTGGGCCATATATAAAGTGTGATGGTCACACATCTTTGGCTATTTAATGCACATATGTGTATCTGTGATTACACCCAACACTTTTACATGTAGTTGTATTTCAGACTTTCATCCTTTACTCACAAATACAACCTAATAATAGCAGTCATTTTCTACAAAAAGAAGGGAGAAATCTAAGGTCAGTGCTAAAAACTTACATGCTGAATTCTTTATGTGAAAAAGCCAAGAAAATATCTGAGAATAATTCAAAGTAAACTAGGTTTTAACTCCAATCATGTTAAATGAAGGTACAGCTTCCTCCAAGGCTACATACACACGTCAGATGATTCTTGTCCGATAATCGCCTCAGGGCTGATAACGGGCGAGAATCTGGCGTGTGTACAGCGCTGGTTGTCAGTCGTTCTGGCGACTGTCCCAGCAGATCCATGGACGATGAACAATTATAATAAAAGTAAAGGGGAGAGAGCGCAGCGGGGTGCCACTCCTTCGCTTTCCCCCTCCCCCCTCTATACAGCAGAGCAGAGATGTATGTACAGCCCTTGTTCATGCATCCTTCAGTCTTTTGTCATTGGAAAGCATCATGCAAGATCCATTCCAACAACAATTGCATATAGTGTGTATGCAGACTAAGGTTTTTTGTCCTTAGTCATGTGGTCCTCGTTTTTTTGGGCACTTCATCCTCTTTGGTGGTCAGGCCACAGATGGTGAGGGATATAATGAGTCAGTAATATACTTGTTAATATAAATATCCTTGGGGCAGCAACTAAGATAAGGACACAGGTCTTAACATAAGCTAAATACTGCCCCAAGCAACTATCTCATTATATGCCTGAAAAGATGGCCTCTAGCACAGTGGTCACCAACCTCTTTGGACCTACGGACCACTAAATACATGGACTCCCAACTGCGCATGCGCGGAGAGCCATGTGTCACTAAAAAGGAAATATCCCCCAGAATGACATCATGATGGCAGAACCCAGCCACTCTGTGGGTGGGTTTTGTCCAAAAATACAACCCGCACACCGCCCTGGGCCTGCGATCTGTACGAGGAACGTGTTCTGCGGCTTCGGCGTGTGTACCGGCCAGAGCCACGAACCACCAGTTGGTGACCACTACTTTAGAATACTTTGGTATACAGATAGTGCTCTGCATTATGGCTGAAATTCTCTACTTTGGTCTTGTCTGTTCAAAGGACATGGTTCTTGTGGTTTGTTCAGATGTAACTTTTCCACGCTATGTAGTTCTGCCATATTCTTTTTAGAGAAGAGGCTTTCTCTCGGCAATATTATAATGCACTGGCATTAAATTTAACATGCCGAGTCCTGTAGAGTCTGATAAGCTCCTGGGTTTTTTGCAGTTTCTCTGAGCATTGCATGGATGGCCTAGGGGTAAATTAGCTGGGATGTCCACTCCGGGAAAGACTGGCAACTGCCTGAATGTTTTCCATTAATAAATAACAGTGTTAAACCCAGAAACATTTTTAAATTGGGTGGGAAGGAATTTGTAGGTGGGTGGCAGCCCCTGTATTGCGACCCAACTCTTCAGTAACCACCCAAAAACAGCCGGGTGGTTACTGAAAAGTGCCGGGTGGTACATTCAGCTAAAAGGGTCTGGGGAGAACACTGAGTTTTTTTAATGTAGAATGATGAACTTCAAATTGTTTATAAATTGCCTTATAACCCTTCCTATACTGATGAGCAACAATAATTGATTACTACTTATGGCTTTCCTCCTTGGAATAGCGATCATACACCTTAATGCTTGGGACCAGCAAAGTGCCAAAACATCTGCTTTATAGAGTTGGTTACTTTTGCTGATAATCCATTAATCAACTGAATTAGATTAGCAGCACCTGGCTACTACTCACCCTCCTTATTCCTATGGTAGTGGTAGGAATGTATTTTTTGTTCACACACAGTTTGTACATTTTGACTTAGTCCTTGTCAAATTTTTGACACTTTGGGCCTGATTTGTTAAAGTCCCCCAAGGCTGGAGAGGATACACTTTAATCAGTAAACCTGGGTGATCCAGCAAACCTGGAATGGATATGATCCAGGACTGAAAACATTTGCTAATAATCCATTCCAGGTTTGCTGTATCGACCAACTTCACTAATGAAAGTGTATCCTCCACAGCCTTGAAGAGCTTTATTAAATCAAGGCCGATGTAATATGTCATGTTTACCTCATTTTAGGACATGATCAGATGATGTTTTAGTATTTCCCAATATATAAAATTAACAGAGGGTGTATGTTTTTGGACATGACTGTAATTTCGCCATGTTTACTATATGTCACAACTTGTGACGAATATTCAAGCTGTTGTCTCAGAATTAATATCTCTCTCTATTATATATATATATATATATACACTATAAATCGTGCAGAGAAAAGTTTAGTCAGTTAGCAGCTATCTGTATTATAAATGACAGGATTTCAAACTCTGGTCAAGAACAAAGCCACAAGTATTTTTAGGCCCATTGCATACATTTTAACATTCCCTACACTTCGTTTTATTTTGTAATAACTACCTGCTAAGATTCACTCTAAAATCCTAGTAGTGCTGGGGAGGTACAGCCCCATTGTGCATACATTATTATTATTTTACATACATGGGAGACTCATCATCACAGGTCGCCCTATGTACGATGAAGGATGGCAGCAGCTGATGAAGCTGGCCTAAAGATGGCACTGACAGCTGATATACAGCACAGAGAGAGCATTGTGTTGTATCAGGAGAACATGACAAACCCAGAGATGAGCTTGACATAATGTTGCATGTATAGCGTCCATTCTTTGACATTTGAAGAATAACACAAAAGGTATGGAATGAGGACTCGGCATACAGGGAATTCAGATGTCCATTTGTGCCCTTCAGGTTAGTTTCCACTGACTCCAATGATTTTTTGCTATCTGCAAGGGTGACATTCTTCTCACTGACCACCACACTAACGTAACTGTGATTTGTGGATATAGTAATTATAGTGGGGATTCCATGAAGACCTGAAATATATTTCAAAGTTCACCCAATTTTAAAACGGTCAAGAAACACTGATCTAGAATGTTGCAAATAAACATATTCAGCCTCAAATGCATTTAGAAGTACCCATCAATCTGACTACAAAACCTGTGTCATATCATCTGGTGTATTAGTAATAATAATGCCCCCTCTTCTAGGGGCTCTGTATATGTAGTAGGGGTGGTACCATGCCATGGGGCTCTGTATCTGTAGTAGGGGGTGGTACCATGCCATGGGGCTTTGTATATGTAGTAGGGGTGGTACCATGCCATGGGGCTTTGTATATGTAGTAGGGGGTGGTACCATGCCATGGGGCTTTGTATATGTAGTAGGGGCAGTACCATGCCATGGGCATTGTATATATAGTAGGGGTGGTACCATGCCATGGGGCTCTGTATTTATTAGATAGGTAGAAGTGATGCCCCCATGTATATATTGTATAGTACAGCGCTGCGTAATATGTTGGCGCTATATAAATCCCAATATACGGTAATGATGCCATCCCTGTCATGGGCCCTATATGTTTATGATATATAGTAGTATTACCCCTATTGCAGTATACAATATATATTCATCTGCTGCCCCATATAACACATAGTAGTATTGCCCCCCCCGGTCCCTGTCACGGTGCCCGGTATATACAGGCGGGGTAATAGGAATATACAGGCGGGCTATATGCAGGGTTCCTCACCCCTTCATGGTGAATTTGACCACGGTCAGCCTGGACCCGGCAGCGCTCAGCTCGGGTTGGAACTCTCCGTCTCCGCCGATCACCTTTACTCCCACCATCTTGCCGGCTACCACACTCCGCTTGTTTCTGCCGCGTCACGCCGGGCCCTGTCTATCCTCTGCCCACAATGCCGGGTTACGTGAATAAGTCGACGCTCTCGCCGCCATCTTTCTTCCTGGCAGAGCATTTGACATTCCGGAAGTAATGTAGCCTTATAATAATGTCAGGTGTTCTTAGAATAAAGATACTCTGTAGCAGGTTGTATAAACATCAATATTGAGAGCAAGAAGGCTGGGATCAATGTGGTCAGCGCACAATATGACTTTGGATACACATGCATTTTAAACGATGGTCTTTTTCAAAGAGGACCCTTTCTCTATATATTTTGTGTTAAAGGGGGTTTTTCTAAACATAAAGAATTTTGAGAATCTTAGTTATATAAAACTGGTAATATCTGCAAATTTTACTTTCTCCAATTTGTCACATCGCCTGTTTGCATTTTTAATTGGATGGAGAGCTCCATTAACCAATTAGAAGTCAGGGATTGTGGCGGTATGTGCTCAGTACCAAGAATATGACAATTAAAGCATTCCCTGGGTTAAGGACATCTGACATGGACGCCTACTAATGACTTGCAGAAGAAATCTTTTGCTTAACACAGCTGAGGTTGTGTGTGATCTTAAAGGGTGAGCTCTTTCTGTAACCTCTTGTAACTCTTTAATGACCAAGGCAAACTCTGCAGTTGTTTCTTTTTGGATATCAAAGCAAAGCTTGCTCCAAAATTTAATGAATGTCTAGGCTTCATAAGGATTTTTTTTGGTTTGCTTTTTTGATTGGTTTGTTTGTGAATAACTCACAGTGAGGATTTGATACAGTAACTGACACCTTACTGCCTAATAATATGTTGAGACAAACATCTGTCCTAATTGTAATAATTAAAATAATATACTTGTTCCGACTTACATACAAATTCAACTTAAGAACCAACCTACCGTCCCTATCTCGTATGTAACCCGTATATGTATGTAACCCCCTGTGTTCATTTGCAAGGCAATAAACAATGTCATTCTTGAATGCTTACAACGTAAAAAAAACCTTGTCTTACATTACATACCTTTGATAAAATCTTACAGAGAAGTGACAATGTTATTACATTTATAAAGCATTGTTTACCGTCTCAGTGACCACTAGAATAAGCTCACACTCTTTGGAGATTCTTTAACCTCATTAAGTCTCCTTGGATCCTTTAAGGACCCCCTGTGCTTTAATACTGTTTTGTATAGAAAATAGATTTTTTAAAACTACGTACACACTTTTCATCTGATAATTGGCTCAGGAATGATATCAGACAGGAATCTGGCGTGTGTACAGCACTCCGACTGACTTTTCTGGCGGATCCACAAACGATGAACAATCGTAATGGAAGTGGAGAGAGCGCAGACAGGTGCTGCTCCCTCGTTCTCCTCCCTCCATAGAGGAGAACAACGTTGTATGTACAGCACTTGTTCATGGATTGTGCAGTCATTTGTCATTGGAAAGAATCATAAAAGATCCTTTCCAATGACGATTATTGCTTGCGTGTATGCAGCCCAATTCATACATGTTAATTTGAATGCAGGGAGTTAAGTGGACCTGACTTGACATTGCTGTGCAATTGGTCTGAAAATCTATCAATATTCCTGCCGGCTTGTCTCTGTGGATGATTGGAGTTTGCGTATTCTATATGATCGATTTTATACACAAAAGGCAATTGTGTAGCTTTGTGTATTTAAGAAAAAGATTGTGAACAGGCAAGTAAGTATTTTTATCCCCCCCAAAAATAAATAAATAAACAGGCGATGTCCCTTCTGCAATAAAAATCCTGTCTGCTCAGATTTTTGGAATGCGGAACTTTAATTCATGTTCCTGGGGTACCCACTTTTTCTGGGAAAAATAATGGCCTTATGATATTGTTCCTATTTCTAACATTGGCAACAAGATCCGTTTTTAAAGTGAAACTAAACCTGCAATACTTATCTGTCCCCGTTCCCTTGCAGGTGGCAGCCATCATTGCCTGTCCCTTTTCTGCAATATTTGTATTATTATTATTATTATTATTATTAATAAACAGTATTTATATAGCGTCAACATATTATGCAGCGCTGTACATTAAATAGACCTCATGGATTGTGAATTCTAAAAATGGAACTTTAGTTCTCTTTAATGACTGGTCTTGTAAATTACCTTAAATTTTACCATTTGCTTTCCAGAATTTTTTTTTTTATCAGGTTTTCTGGCATAACATCCTAAATATAATAGCTAAAACAAATAAAATTCAGCCCCATGCTTGCAAACCGTTTTCTAATATAATTTTCTTTTTTTAGTAATATTTTTTACAGCCAATTCTAGCACAAAAATAATTATCCTTTATTGTTGTTTTATTATTCTTTAGATTAAAAAAAAAATATGTAAATTGCCAGTAACAAACATGGCAGTTTTTCTTATCCTTAAGCAATGACCAGCAGTTAATCAGTGGCCTCTTTGATGACCTCATCACTAAGCGGCCAGACGTCCCTCTTCCGTGTATGATAACCAATAAAACAAGTGGAGTAGAGCGGAAGATAGTGACGCCAAGAAACCACGCCCAACTACTGTCATTCTACTTCCAGAGTTTTATTTTTTTTGTTTAGAAAAACTTTATCGACACGTTTATGTTAAACAACATCAGCTGCCCGGAAACTGTCTCACGTGATTATCTATCCGGCCCCGGTTTCTGGAAGTACGACAGAGGCCGTAAAGTATCGCTTTGTCGTCATAGGAACAGTCAGCTGGTGTGCTGGTTGTAGAGGGGTTGAGGAGCAGGGTGGTGAGAGCTCCATATTGAAGGGGAGAGGAGTATAAGAGGTGAGTGGCCGGCAGCTCTCTGTGTCATCATGTTGTTTCATGGGATGGATGGTGGCTGTGTAAAGAGAACCTGTCATGGAGGAGCTGTACATAACATGAAGGGTTATTTATATATAAACAGAACCTGTCACTAAACAGCTTTACATATAGCCAAATAAATCATAATGTTGCTGTTATATGATGCTGCTCCGGGGGGACTTTTATTTTTGGTGTTTAAATATTTTACAATGTATGCAGAACTATTGCAACCAGTCTCTGAACCAGAGGAGCTTACAGTCTAATATTCCCACCATAGACCTTCATATACTAGAGAACCTATGAATGAATGGGGGAGGCAGAACTAATCTAGTGGTGATAGAATATATAAACTCCATGAAGAGGCCATTGCTGATAATAAGGATAAGTAAGAGATTTGGGTGCCCTCAGAGGTTTTATTGTAAACATTAAGGAGGAACTAGACCCAAAAATGCATAAAACAAAAAAAAATTCACTTACCTTCAGTCCCGCAGCGCAGTTGATCCATCTGGAGGTTTCTTTCATCGAGTCCCGCGTTTTCCCGGTATCCGTCCCCGAGCCGGCATGCCAGGTGCCACCATCTTTACCTCTTCCCGGTTCTTCTTCCTACGTCACCTGACCCAGGCACGAGATCGGGTCACCTAGGTTGGAAAAATCGCAGCGCCCATGCGTAAGATCGGCAAATTTGTTCTTTTCTCAAAAAGGTTCCTTCTGCGTATGCCCGAGATGCTCAGACATGTGCAGAAGGAGCACCTATGAGCCTCCTGGGATGCATGATGTAGGTATCTGGGGAGGCTTTGCGCTCCCAATCATTAAACTCAGAATTTTTTAATTATAAAAAGGGTGTTGCACTTAAAAAACAAACATAATTTTTACCTTACATAAAAGGGTTGTCTCCCCTTTTATGTAAAGTGAAATTTCTGAGTTTAGGTACACCTTAATAGCACCAGTATAGATCTGCTTATGGAAACTCTCTAAATTGAGGTGTTCCAAGCTTCTCGGTCCGCTCTGCTCTATGATTACAACAACAAATATTATTATCACATATCCACATGTCTATGTTTACAAACAGTGCAATAGTATAGCATTGTCCCTAATCATAGATCCCCTCTTCCTGAGGAAGCTGAGGAGACACTCTTCCTGAGGAGACACTGCGAAACGCGTGGAAGTTTGGGACACCTCAATTTAGAGTGTTTCCATAAGGAGATCTATACTGGTGCTATTATTTGTGATTTGTAATAAAGTTGTTTTTATATATTTTAACTCTTGAATAAAATTTTTATTACGGCCTACAAGTTCCCATTAACTTTCTTTGGTTATCCGAAGGGAAACCTCCCTCTTTTTCTGCAGTTCTAAAATTTGGGATGTGGTCAAGGTAATTATAAGTCTGAAGGGGTCTAAACCAGAATATATATTAAGCGGATAATGTTGAGGGGTTCTATTTATAAATGTTTTCACCCAAGATTCACCCAGCATTTTTCCTAGGGTTACTTCACAAGTCATTGCTAGGGCCTGGCTTACATTGCATGGTGGCCACAATGCCCAATGCCTCATGTCTGTGCAATGTGAATCATCGCAGCCTCTGAGTCTGCACTGCAAGTACATGTGATGAGTTTGTAGCAATTCAGATCTGTTGGAGTGTTGTCGCCTAAT
Source organism: Pyxicephalus adspersus (assembly GCF_032062135.1). Classification (NCBI taxonomy): domain Eukaryota; kingdom Metazoa; phylum Chordata; class Amphibia; order Anura; family Pyxicephalidae; genus Pyxicephalus; species Pyxicephalus adspersus. Next base: position 88,016,802 of record NC_092863.1, read on the forward strand.
AATAGGAAGTGTCAGGACAAGGACTTCATGGCAGGATCACTGGGTATTATTTAAATGAAGGCTTCAGATATACAGCACAGAGATCCGAGTTCTCCCCAGCCCCTTTTAGCCGGGTGCACCACCCGACACTTTTCACCACCCAGCCATTTTTGGGTGGTTACTGATGAGTTGGGTCACAATACAGGGGCTGCCACCCGCCTACAATTTCTTCCCACCCAGCTCTTTTTTTTTTTTATGTGCAGTGTTTGTTGGGTTTTATTGTGAAGGAGATGGTATGGCTGGTGTGTTTTCCACAGAAAAGATGGCAGCCTCAGTTTTACAGATTTATGTGATGTAAATTTGACTTCCTTTGTTCAGATACTCCCCTTTTTTCATATTACAAATGCATGTCCCCTCTATTGATTACTGTGCTGGGTGAATCAGAAAAAATAAACGTATAGGCTGCTTGATGTCAGGGTGGCCTTTCTCAACCTTTTTTTACCCCAAAGGCTGCATACACAGGTTCAAGAATTGTCATGGGAAAGGAACTTTCCCAGTCCTTTCCAATGACAAAAAAAACAGCACAATGCATGAACAAGCGCTGTACATGGAGAGGGGAGAACGATGGATCGGCACAGCACTGCACTCTTCCCCCCTTCACTTTCATTACGTTTGTTCGTCATCCATGTCTCTGCTGGGACGGTCGTCAGAATGACTGATGATGAGCGCTGTACACACGCCATATTCTCACCCGTTGTTAGCCCCTTACGTGTGTACATAGCCATACTCTTAAAATAATTGTTAGGTCTTGAGGGACCCCTCTAAAAGTCAATTCACTGGAGGTTATTAGGAAATTATATTGGTGATTTTTGGGAAGTGTACCCAGTGCCCAACTTTTTTTGAGCCAGGCGGGAATAAATTGAAGACAGCCGGGTGGTGCACCCGGTTGAAAGGGGCTGGGGAGAACACGGAGTACCCTTATGTTGGTCAGTGTGAAGAATGCCCCACATATGGTGGTGGGTAAAATGCCATCCTTACAAACAAAAGATGGTCAGTGCCATGCCACTGGTTGTGCCAAATAGCACTGGTCCCGGAACCATGTGGGCACCATCAGTTGGTAGGGCAATCAGCCTAAGAAACCCCCATAGGCACCTCTGGAGGGACCCTGGAATTCACTGGAGCCATGGCTGAGAATGGCTCGGATAAAACTGCTTCTCAACCAAAATACCATGGAACCCCAGGGATCCTCCAGAGGTTGCTAGTGGTTCCTTGAGCAGTTTGCACCTCCAAGGTCGGTATAACTGACACCATTGATCTGTAAGGGTGACATTCTTCCCACTGGTCAGCAATGTAAGGGTCATCTTTACCACGAACCACCACACTAATATACTGTGAGCTGTGTATATAGTAATTATAGCAGGGGGTCCCTGAATACCTGAGTTTCTCCCATGGTAAAAATGTAGAGAAAGGCTGGATTAAAATGTCTGGGTTATGAGATGCAGGTATTGGATGAGGACCAGGCGAAATAATCGTACTGGTACTGGTTTGTAGACTATCTTAAAAAAACAAAAAAAAATAAAGGTTAATTATTTTGGTAATTTCTTCATCTAATCGAGAAAACGTACAAGTGGTCTGGTAATGTTGGCAGTAATCTGCATTGGTCTACTTCAGGGGTGTCAAACTCAAATACACAGAGGGCCAAAATTAAAAACTTAGACAAAGTTGTGGGCTAAACTAGAAGTTTATTGAAAAAATTATTTCTCATTAGATATAAAACCTTTTCATATGAAAACAAAGAGGTTTTTCTTAACATTAAATCTGGAACAAGTCTATAATAGAGAAATAGCACCGCTACTACAATTCCTTGCGTCTATAAAACAGTCCAATGCGGGGCCACACATAAGCAGAGAGCCCGCTGGTCTTTAGACGCGAGCCAGGAATTGTAGTAGCGGCACTATTTCAATGCAGCGGCAGGCCAGATGCAATTCATATTTAGGGGCCAAAATAAAGGATGTTGCAGGCCAGATTTGTCCCCTGGACCAGGGTTTGACACCCCCTGGTCTATTTGGTTTAGGGTTTATAATGTGATTGTGTCTACATCAAGAAATAGCTGGGGCTGACACTGTAGATGTTTAACATTTTCAATGCTTGGCTGCCAATGCTTTCAGTACTCCAAGCCACTGGCCAGAAATATTTTAGAGCAAGCCAAGTTAGAATTCTGACTCTGCACATTTGTTTTGGTGTCAGTGACTCGGGGAATGCTGTCAGGTTGGCAGGTTAGTATAGCAGCCAGGCAGTAAAAATTTCCAAGAGAGATCAGTAAAGGCTGATCCACTGAAAGATTATTTAGAAATATTGCCAAATGTCAGACACTGGTGCTTTTTCATGGTCCTGTAGAATTGTTACTTTTTCCACTTTGAAAAGTAATATTGTGATTTTTTTTTAAAGCCTTACATTTTGTGTTGCACAGCTCCAGTCCTGTATTGAAATTCTTTATTCTGATTTCACGGTGAGCATCTTGCACAGTACATTAGAAGCTGCATCATTTCCTGGCTTGAGGTCATCTGGCGTTCTCTAGCTGGTTTCTCCCCGAATAAACTGTTGCTTCTTAGATTTATTTTCTTTTTAATCATAGAAGCTCAGCATCACATATGGGCATTACCAAGGGTGTTCTGCCGGAAAGTGCCCCGTCCTGAGATGCAGCATTCTCACCCTTGTGCACACAAAATAACAAATTGCTGACACATTATTCCACTTTGTCATTAAAAGTATTTTTAAAATGCAAACCTTCTAAGAACATAAATTTGACCTGGTATAGAAATCCGTGTACAGCAGGGCTGGCTTGTGAAATGAAGTAGCAGCACAGGGAGCCAGTTGGTTGACAAGAAGCATGTTGATTTGAGGGTAGAGCAGAGTGACAGATTAGAGCTCAGCAATCCCTTGTTCAGTAGCAGGGTTAGAGGAAGTGGGTTAAGTGATGCTGGTGATCAGACTAAGGACATCTAGTGGCAGAAAAGATGTACTGCATGCACAATGCTGAATATTACAGCTAAAACTGATTTTATTTTATCTTTTATTGTCTATTTATTCTTATTGTGTCATTTTTGGTTTTTACTTTCAAGTGTATTAAAACAATGAAATTTTGCTGCCCTTTGGTATGTTGATCGTGGATCTTATCAGACATGAGCTGTTCAGATGCAATGGATAGCGTCGCTGGTTTGAAGGGGCTAACAGAGCTTAGTGCACAGAAATGCTGCATGCTGACAGCTGGGCACAGGACCAGGTAAAGGGATAAAACATGGGGGAAACCTGCAGCTAATGCAGAGATGTCCTGTAAACATCTATCTACAATTTCCCAGAATGTTTTGTGCTTGATCCTATGCTTACTGGACACACAGCATTACTGGTTACTGGTCAAGTTGATCTTTATTTTAACACGTGACAGATATTTAGCTTATGGTTATGTAACTTTTTTTTTATCCTGACAAGAAATGATGGAAATAGCACAGAGGATAACCTGCTGAGAATCACAAGTGGGAGAGCTGTTCATACGGCGGTTATATTCTCCCTATGGCTTTGTGTGTCTCTGTTGCTGCTGAGCTTTAAAGGAAAACTCCAGCATAAAAGTATAAATCAGAACAAGGAGCCAGGCAATTGTGGACTAGCTAATGCCTAGCTGTCTTTTTCTAAATTACTCAACTGTCTCATCTTCACAACATAAAAGCTGATCATTTAGAAGAACTAGAAGGGCTGAGATGATGTAGAATGTGCAGAGGAGATTTCTGAATTTCAAAGTTATCAGTTGGCCAGGAAAATTGCCTCTGAAACTGCTGGGTCCAGATATATTGGGGCAAAACTGCAGATATATGATTGTTTGAATAAATCTAAATTTAAAGGTTTTTTTTGTTGAACTAAAATTGCGCAGTGCAATCAGACAAGCCAATATTGCACAAAGAGACAGACAAACTTTCCTGCCTGATCACTCCAGGTATCTGTCAAAAAAGATGCACAGCTTTATCAGCTTACTTGGCAATCCCGGCTTCCCCTGCGCTTGCTGGGACTGTGTAAATTCCTGCGCAGCTGTGTTTTATCCCGGCCTGGCCAATCAAGGTAACCAAAGACTGTCAGGAAGAAATGAAGAAGGTGGTGGCGCCCTGTAAGAGAACAGAGACAGGTGATTATAATGGGGTTTAGTTGCACTTTAAGCTGTGCACAGAGTTATTGTTGCTCCAAACAATTGTTGGTGATTGTTTTGGTAGAAGGTTTTATGAACAGCAATACCTGAGCAGTGTGTTCTGTTCTGTGGAGATGGAAGGGGAAGAACAGGCAGGAGATGACTATCTGCAAGGATTAAAGAATCAAAAAAGAATCTAAAGACTAAAGAATCTAACAGGACACCTTACTGATTCTAGATTTACCCAGGACAATAACAAACGATCATCTATTTGCTTCACTATGTTCGCATATTTACCTCCTTTTTTTTTTTTTTTTCTCCTTATTTACTTTTCAATTGTTAGATTATAAAACAGTATGGCGCAGGGAGTATATTATTGACCAGACATTTACTACAAGTGAATCAATCACTGCTGGTATTGAGAGAAATATGAGTGCTGCCATTGCTGACAGTCCTGCTGAGTGCTGCCATTGCTGACAGTCCTCTGAGTGCTGCCATTGCTGACAGTCCTGCTGAGTGCTGCCATTGCTGACAGTCCTGCTGAGTGCTGCCATTGCTGACAGTCCTGCCGAGTGCTGCCATTGCTGACAGTCCTGCCGAGTGCTGCCATTGCTGACAGTCCTGCCGAGTGCTGCCA